>NC_091311.1:4508037-4630537 GCF_038502225.1 Cherax quadricarinatus | reverse complement strand
TACAGGCTATTAAAGGCCATGTGTCGAAGGCATACAAGTGCTTGGATTTAATGAATCAAAGAACCGTGAACCTTAATGAATTAAAGTTTTATTTAGATACTTTAGAGAGTAGATTTGAGTGGTACAAATTGTGGTTTAAAGACTGTGAAAGAGATCTGCTGGAGAATTGTGCAGATGGAATGGAAATGAATGTTTTAATTAATCAACATTACGAATGGGAAGAAAAACTGTCTTGTAAAAGTAAGGCTTTGAATAAATTAAAGGGTGTAAGCCAGGCAGTTGATCAAAGGAATAACAGGAAAAGTCGGTCGATGGATCTATAATTTCCTCACTAACAGAACACAGAGAGTAGTCGTCAACAAAGTAAAGTCCGAGGTAGCTACGGTGAAAAGCTCTGTTCCACAAGGCACAGTACTCGCTCCCATCTTGTTCCTCATCCTCATATCTGACATAGACAAGGATGTCAGCCACAGCACCGTGTCTTCCTTTGCAGATGACACCCGAATCTGCATGACAGTGTCTTCCATTGCAGACACTGCATTGCTCCAGGCGGACATAAACCAAATCTTTCAGTGGGCTGCAGAAAACAATATGAAGTTTAACGATGAGAAATTTCAATTACTCAGATATGGTAAACACGAGGAAATTAAATCTTCAACAGAGTATAAAACAAATTCTGGCCACAAAATAGAGCGAAACACCAACGTCAAAGACCTGGGAGTGATCATGTCGGAGGATCTCACCTTCAAGGACCATAACATTGTATCAATCGCATCTGCTAAAAAATGACAGGATGGATAATGAGAACCTTCAAAACTAGGGATGCCAAGCCCATGATGACACTCTTCAGGTCACTTGTTCTATCTAGGCTGGAATATTGCTGCACACTAACAGCACCTTTCAAGGCAGGTGAAATTGCTGACCTAGAAAATGTACAGAGAACCTTCACGGCGCGCATAACGGGGGCGCTTGAGGTTCCTAAACCTGTATTCCCTGGAACGCAGGTGGGAGAGATACATGATTATATACACCTGGAAAATCCTAGAGGGACTAGTACCGAACTTGCACACGAAAATCACTCACTACGAAAGCAAAAGACTTGGCAGACGATGCAACATCCCCCCAATGAAAAGCAGGGGTGTCACTAGCACGTTAAGAGACCATACAATAAGTGTCAGGGGCCCGAGACTGTTCAACTGCCTCCCAGCATACATAAGGGGGATTACCAACAGACCCCTGGCAGTCTTCAAGCCGGCACTGGACAAGCACCTAAAGTCGGTTCCTGAACAGCCGGGCTGTGGCTCGTACGTTGGTTTGCGTGCATCCAGCAGTAACAGCCTGGTTGATCAGGCTCTGATCCACCAGGAGGCCTGGTCACAGACCGGGCCGCGGGGGCGTTGACCCCCGGAACTCTCTCCAGGTAAACTCCAGGTAAACCTATTAATGCAAAGGATGTGTTTGCCAAAACCTCCAGGGTACGGTCTGGAGGAAATCAGACTAGGTCGGCAAGAATTAATTGTTCAATTGCAGACCAGTCAGCCAAACAGTTCTAAGGGTATAACACATAATGACTCTGAAGTATCTGTCAAGTCTCAAAAGTGAAAAATAATCCCAGTGGTGATAATCATAATTAAGAGTTAAATAGGCACATATCAAGTGACAGGAATCAGTAATAGTGGTTCCTCACATCAAGGTAAGAGGAATAAGTACATCAGTGAGGTTAACCCAGTTAATAAGAGGTCAGGCAAAGAAAAGAGAGACTGTCTCTTCTTCAAGGGTACTCATTTCACTAAGAACTGTAATGCCTATAATTCATGGGATATTAAAGTGGAAAGAATGAAAGAACTTGACAGATTTATCAGATGTCTAGACAATCATAATGTAAAGGATTGTCATACCAAATTGAACAGTTGCTATCAATGCAACAAGGGAAGGCACCATACAGTTATGTGCAGGGTTGTATGTAATTCTTATAATAATGGTGACAATAATGATAATGTTAATAACCCTGACACTACAGTGACTGAGGTAAAGGTTGCAGCTAATGGCAATAATGATGGCCTAGCTGAGGTAGCCTTGCCGGTGTTGGATGTAATAATTCAGGATAAAGGGCATAAATCCAAAACCATGCGGCGTCACTCTCCTCAACACTGGTACGGGCCATTTAATATATGGCGGACTATCGCGCAGTAATAATGACTAGAGGAAGTAGTAAATACAGTCACGGTGTCTTACTCATAAAAGGTCAACCCAGTACAAGTATTCTTCTATCGAGGATGATGTTGAACCAGTCTAATTTCTGGGAGCTGGACAGCATAGGGATTAATATAAATGAGGAAAGTCCAAATGATTCCTTTACTCAGGAACAATACCTGAAGGATGTTAAATGTGAATCTGGACATTACTGGGTGCGACTTCCGTGGAAGCTCAGCCGTCCAGAAATACCTACTAAATTATAGGATGGCGTATGGACAGTTAAGGCCCAGCTCTGCGAACTGAGCAAGACACCAGAATTGTTGACTGTTTATAATGATATAATTAATCAACAGTTAAATAGTAAATTGTTCTTACTTCAGGCGATGATAAATGCACACCTTAAGTGCACAGGTGGTCCACTGAGCGAAGTAATTGGGTAAATAATCTTATGTGGACAATTTCCGGGTGTGACGTCAACTGAAGAGGAACTAATGAGGATATGTGAAGGGGTTAATGAAATAATGCAAGGGGCAAGGATGCCCCTGAGGGAATTGAACAGCAATTAGTCCATTTTGAGGGATCAATAAATATGGATAGCCCTGAAGTTGAAGTGCCTATATGCAGTAATGTGCTGGGACTGACTTGGGACACTGAGAGAGACTTGTTATTGTTAAAGTCTCATAATTCCAGTATACCCATAAATTAACCCAGAGAGCATAGGCTTGGTGTTACACCTTACAATAAGAGGGAAATTGTTAATACCAGAAGCATGGAAGCTTGAGTGTGCTTTGGATGGAGCCCTACCTGAGGAGTTAACAGGTGGAAAGAATTAATGGGTGATTATGTAAATACCAGTGTTGGAGTTCCCAAGCCAGGTGGCCAGTGAAGATGGGAAAATTGTACTCCACATTATTTAAGTCGTCTAACAACGACCTCCGCCCGGCCGCAGCGTGAAAAATATTTTAATTTTCCGAAGCTATAGTACCTAATAGGTGTTTAATGTGTCGATATGGGTCAGAAATGTATTTGAAAATGGAATAGAACCAGGAGTTCCCTCTGCTCCTGCGCGGATGTGTGGGGGGACAGGTCGGGAGCGTGAGTGTTTTGAATGTAGTAAAGAGGCTGTGAAAACATGGGACCAGGAAATTGGCGTTCACGGTTGCCTAAGGATTAATATAGACCTCACTTCATAATAGGAAGTGTCGTAACTGTTCCTGGTGAAGAAGAGTAAGGGAACGTGATTTACAGGACCACCGTAATAAAGTGGTAAAATGAGTGAATAATGGTAGGACCGGTGGTGACTGGCGCGTCACCATGGACTGTGTCCCGGTGAAAAATACCAGTGGTTTAATCATCACTAATCGGTCTCAGATCTTAATGGAGTGGCCTCCAATGTGTATAATATTTAGGAGACATTAAACTGAATGGTGGGCTAAGAAGTAATCAGTGATAATAACACCAAGTTAAGAGAATGTGTGAAGTGAAATGAGTCGCCATTCTCAGAGTGAGCATTTGTTTATCTCGTGTTCCTGTCTCGAGGATAGTGAAGTTTTTATGGAGTCACGACTTCTAAACCGGGACAAACCAACGGATACCTCATCCTGCTGGAACAAGAACCGTGTCGGTGTAGCAGGACATCGAAATGAGATGGTGAATGGAGGAAATAAGGAGCATCAATCACCCACAGTTAAGTAACCCTTCTAGTTATAGCAGACTGATACTGACCAGTTAGGTATGTTGTAATTGAATAGGTTGGGGGTGATCCAGCTACATCAAGTAACCACCAGAGAATATCTGGTAAGTGGTGGGATTATATACAAGTGTTTTTTCCTTGATGGATATATACATGTGCAACCTATCCCCCCCTTCATTCAGTTAAACTAATATAATCTATACAGTCCACAATTAATTAGTAGAGCCGTACTTGTGGGTGCTATCCAATTTATACTGGTCTCGGATAGATATGGATAAGATTGTGAGTGTCGAAGGCCCACCTGCAGTGACCAGAGGTGGTTAAGTTTTCTCACATGTCTACACGGGGTGACTACGGTAAACAATATAGTTGTTGTCTCCCAATGAGATTACTCGTATGCATGTAATGTTGAGGTACATACAGGTAACACCCCTAGAAAATTTTCCATATTTTTCTTAGATGTAAGGAGCCTACTTGTTCCAACTACTGCCACACAGATTGCCTTCCAGAAGAAGAATTTTGTTGCAGCCAGGTTGAAAATTTCAGAAAATGAAGGATATCCATAATCCTGTAGTATATGTGGATACAAGCCTGGAGCTACAGGAGGAAGGTTCAGAAGTCCTACCCCAGGGACTTCTGTCCAAAGATCAAGACTACCCTCTTGGGCTGTGTTGTAATGTTGCAGCTAAGATAATCCATCACAGGGAAGCACTTCATGAGCTCCTCAAATCATTAGATAACCTACAAGCTATTGTAGAAGGTCAGTACAAGCCTGCATCAAGTGACATAAGCTGCTCAGCTGATGGTGACACTATTGACAAAGACTGGAAGTCCCACACTGAGCTTAACTCAGGGGTAAATAACTGATGGAATTCTGTCATCGCTAAGGTCCCACAGACTGACAGAGTTCAAAACACACCTGCACAACACACCAACACTACATACCTGAACTGCACACCTACACTACCCACCAACACTACTCTCCTGCACTACACACCAACACTACACACCTGAACTACACACCTGCTGCACTACACACCTGCACTACACACCAACACTGCACACCAACACTGTACATCAACATCAACACTACACATCAACACTACACATCTGCACTACACACCAACACTACACAACTGCACTACACACCTGAACTACATATCAACACTACACACGTTCACTACACACCAACACTACTCACCTGCACTATACACCAACACAACACAACTGCACTACACACCTGAACTACGCATAAACACTACACGCCTGCACTACACACCTGCACTACACACCAACACTGCACACCAACACTACACACCAACACTACACACCAACACTACGCACTAACACTGCACATCAACCCTACACACCGACACTACACATGTGCACTATACACCAAGACTACACACCTGCACTACACATCAACACTACACACGTTCACTACACACCTGCACTACACACTAGGGTGATTAGGTGGCTTTAAGAAGAGTCTTAAACTGATTTTCAGACTGGGTTACTTTAATATATTCTGCTAATGAATTCCATATTTTAGGGCCCTTCATGTGCATAGAGTTTTTACACAGTGTGATATGGACACGAGGTATATCAAAAAGAGATCTGTGTCTTGTGTTGTGGTCATGTGTCCTGTTTAGGTTGGTGAGGAGAAGTTTGAGTTGGGAGTTTATATTTGCGTGTATTGTTCTGTGTATGTAGTAGGCACATGAATAAGTATGGATGTTCTTAATGGTGAGCAGATTCAGACTTGTAAATTGGAGGAGTATGCTGGCGGGAGTGGAAATTCGTTATCATTCTTACTGCTGCCTTTTGCTGGGTTATGAGGGGTTTTAGGTGAGTGGATGTTGTTGATCCCCATGCACAAATTCCATATGTAAGACAAGGGTATATGAGTGTATGGTACAGTGCCAGGAGAGCTGATTGTGGAACGTAGTACCTTATCTTTGATGGTATGCCTACAGTCTTGGAGATTTTCTTGGTGATTTGTTGTATGTGTGTCCGGAACTTAAGGATACTGTTAAGGTGGATACCTAGGAATTTTCCTTCTGTGAGTCTTGTGACTGATGATCCATTTAACATTATGTTAATTGGATCATTTGCAGCTTTGGTTCAAAACTGAATGAAATAGGTTTTATCGGTATTCAGGGTAAGTTTATTAGTCATCATCCAGGTAAATATTTTCTGCAATTCGGCATTGACTGTGTTTGCTAGTATGACTGTGTTTGGGTGGGAAAAGACATATGTAGTGTCATCTGCAAATAATATGGGTTTGATTAGCTGTGATGCATTCGGTAGATCATTAATGTAGATGAGAAAGAGGAGTGGTCCAAGGACGCTTCCTTGGAGTACAGCAGTTCATGGTCGACTGTATCGAAAGCTTTACGTAAATCAATGAAAATGCCCAGCGGGACTTCTTTCTTTTTGAGTGCAGTATATATTAGTTCTAGTATTTGTATGATAGCATCATTTGTGCTTTTATTATTCCTGAATCCAAACTGACAAGGATTTAATATGTTGTGTGAGACGAGGTAGGAATAGATCCGTCTATGCATTAATTTTTCAAAGATTTTAGAGAGCTATGGTAAGTTAGATATTGGTCTATAGTTATTCAAGTCAGTTTGGTCACCTCATTTGTGGATCGTAGTGACCCTCGCTATTTTGAGGATTGTTGGGAAGGTAGATGATTCAATGGATTTGTTATAGAACGTTGCAATAATTGGTGACAATACTTGAGAAGCCTTTTTGTACATAAATGCAGGCAAGCTGTTTATGTCTCCTGCTTTGTTTTTAAGGGTGTTTATGATGAGTGTAACTTCTATGGGGTTGGTTGGAGCTAGGAATAGCGTATTTGGGTAGGTACCTAAGAGGTAGTCTGATGGACGGGTGTTTATGCTTGGTATTTTGTTCGCTAGATTTTTTCCTATGGTGGAGAAGAAAACATTGAGTCTGTTCGCTGTTTCAGTAGGTGGGAGTGGGGGTTCATCTGATTTTGTTAGCTTGATTGTTTTGTTTTTGGATAACTTTTTATTTCCAAGAATTTCAGATAGAGTTTTCTAATTTTTTTTCATATCATCTTATCAGGCTGGGAAGTGCTAACGAGTAACGTTTAGACTGTTCTCTAGTTATTTGACCCATTCTATACTGTTTTTCATATTTGTGCTTTGTGTTAATGGATTTGAGGATGCTTGGTGTTAGCCAGGGATTATTCAGTCTGCTGTGATCTATTTAGTTTTTTGGGGGAAATGTTTGTTATAGAGGCTTTGGGCTTTTTTTTTAGAAAATTATTTATACATTCATTCATATCTGTATATGTTTCGAGCTCATTTTGCCAATCGATGTTATTCATAGCTGCTATAAAGTTGTTAACTGCTGTCTCGTTATGTAGTCTGAAGGTTACTTTAGTAATGTCTTGTGGCAATTTGCCCAGATTAGTTTTGAGAAAGGTTGGGTAGTGGTCTGTAGTGTTGTCTGTGATTATGCCAGATTTTAAAGGGGATGTGGAGTTTGTCCAGATGTGATCTATTAAGGAGATGCTTGTCTCGGAGATTCTTGTAGGTTTAGATATTGCTGGTAGCAACAGGCAGTTACTCATTGTGTTTGTGAATTCAGTTACTTGTGGGTCCTGGTCATGTAGAATGTTTATCATAAAATCTCCTGTTAGTAGTAGGTGGTCTTTATTCATGAGTGCATCAGTAATCATGTTTCCTAGTTTTTCACTAAAATGGTAAATTTTTGACTGTGGTACTCTGTATATGTTTATAATTGTGAGGGGTTTTTGCAGGTCTTTTGATTTAAATTTGGCTATGATGTATTCTCCATGTTCATCCCCTGTGCAGGATTTATCGATGCATTCGAGTTGATTTGCTGGTCTGTTCTACAGTTGTGTATGACCATGTAGCCAGGAATGGTATAGACATCTGTAACATCAGGCTTAAGCCAGGTTTCTGTGAGTGTTGTGGAAAACATATTGTATATTTTCCGAAAATAGTGTATTTGAATGTAAATTAATAAAATATATTGTATTTAATAAAAATTATATTATAAAAAATGGGAAGCTCTGCGCCTGTGCAGAGGTCACTCGCCGTTGTGTTTTGAATGGAGTACAAACACGTTAATGTAAAGTGTATAATTTTCGTCGCTCAAGAGGTTATATTGGGCTTACACCTCTCAAACAGGAGTCAAAATTGTTGGATGTGCATTTCTGCATAATTTGAACATTAAATCAATGTACAGGACAGCTCCAGGAACCTCAGATAAGCTATCTAATTTATGTTTGTAATTCTGGCCAGTATTATTATCATAAATTTAGTTAGAGGGAGGTTTTTGAGTATTATACACAGTAATCTCCAGACTAATTGGTGAGTGTTATGATTATAAATTCTCCCTCTGTTATATAAATGCGTATGTGTAATCATTTATTAATTTTAATATACAGTCCACAAATTTCTATTAAATTTACCAGAATTCCTGGTAATGTACATTTCATTTGTAATTAATATAGGTCTAGAGCAACTTGTGGATATGACAGTTGTAGGTATCGAAGGGGGACATTTTTCTGACTTAGGTGTCCCAAATTCCTACTTGTCTATGTAACTTTGATAAATAATAATTACCTTAGTTACCATTTACTGGTATGTACCTTATGTTACATCCAAGTAAATGTAATTTTCCAAAATTTGCCCGTTAGTCCTTCTTGAACGGGAGGCAATTATTGAAGTCATTAATTAGTGAATTAATTACTTAATAATTATATGTGAAATGACAGAAGGAGGTGGATGTTAGGTCTGCAAATTTACTTAATGTGTAGTGGATTATAATTATTATAATATTAATTTTGCAAGCCAAGTCTGGCAAGGAAAAGCCAAGTCTGGCAAGGATTTATATTAGTGTATTTGTATAATATTAATTTTTATAAGCCAGGTCTGGCTATGGTTTGTATTAATGTGTATTTAATATTTATATTATAATTTTCTTACATGTAATTGCTAAGTTCAAGTGTAGCTAGGATTTATTCAAAGGTAAGTTTATGAAGTGCATAATTTAGGACATAATCAGTGTTATTAATTAAGATGAATTTAATACATTGCATCATAAGTGAAAATGACGAAATTAATGTAGAAGACAAACATATTGAATACAGAGCAAAAAAAGCATCACTACAGGCTAGAAAAGTCATATTGTTATATGATATATATATAATATATATATATATATATATATATATATATATATATATATATATATATATATATATATATATATATATATATATATATATATATATATATATATATATAATAAATGTTTGGAATTAATGAATCAAGAAATTGTGAATACTGATGATTTAAAATTGTATTTAGATGCTTTGGGGAATAGATATGATTCATACAAATTATATTATAACAAATATGAAGGAGATTTGTTAGTAAACTGTGTAGATTAGACTGAAGTAGATCTTAAGATTAATCAGTATTATGAATTAGAACAACAGATTCTTTCTTGCAAAAGTCAGGCCTTGAATAAATTAAAATGCATAACCCAGGCAGTTAATCAGTCTGCTCCAACAAATAAGATGTCTTTTCCAAAACTCCCAGAATTATGTTTACCTGTATTTAATCCTGGAGAAAATTGGGAGGAGTTTTGGTCTATTTTTAAAGCAGCTGTGCATGATAGGAGTGATCTAGCCTGTGTAACTAAATTATTTTACCTCAAAGGACAGGTAAGAGGAGATGCTCACATACTCATACAACCCTTTCCCAATGTAGATGACTCTTACAAGGAAGCAGTTGACTTGTTGAAGGTCACTTATGGTAATATAGAACAAAGTAGGTTGGATTTAGTAAATATTATTGTTAATTTAAAATCTCCAGATCACACTTACAATGGTTTACAGCAGTTTAGAGTTAAAACTGGAGAGCACTCTCAAAACTTTAAGTAATAAATACAATCTGAAGGAATCAGACTGGTTACTGAGTGCCATAGTATAGAATAAATTAAGCTGTAAAACAATTGAATGGGTCTCGAACAAATATCACAAAGGTTATTTTGGTCTGGAGGAAATAAGACTAGGACTACAAGAATTAATTGTTCAGTTCCAGACCAGTCAACTAACTCATTTTAAAGATGCAATGCATAATAACTCTGAGGTATCTGTCAAGTTTCACAAAGGGAAAAATTATCCCAATGGTAATAATCAAAATTCATTTCCTAAAAAAGAGTTGCATAGGTGCATATCAAGTAACAGGAATCAGAAATAATGATTCTCCACAATGTAAGAAGAATAAGTACCCTCCTAAGAGTAGCCCAGTTAATAAGAAACCAGTCAAAGAAAAGAGAGATTGTCTTTTCTGCAAGGGTACTCATTTTTCTAAGAATTGCAGTGCATACAGTTCATGGAATGATAAAGTTGAAAGATTGGAAGAACTTGACAGGTGTATCAGATGTCTAGGTAATCACAATGTAAAGGATTGTCATGCCAAATTAAACAACTGTTATCAATGACACAAAGGAAGACACCATATAGTCATGTGTAAGGGTCTATATGATGATGTTTATAATAATGATAATGTTGACAATCCTGACACAAAAGTGGCTAATGTAAAAATTGCTGCTAATGTTAATAATGATGGTTTTGCTGAAGTAGCCTTACCTGTGTTACAGGTAAAAATTGATGATAAAAGGCATAAATAAAAAAAATGTAACTGTATTATTAGACCAGGGTTCCCAGCGTACTTTCATAAAACATAAATGTCTTGATGGTATGAAAGTACAGATGGGAGATCCTACAACTCTAAAATTATCTGGTTTTCTCTCAGATAAAAGGGCTCAATTGTATGACACTGTTTATGTAACTGTCAGGTTGGGCAATGAGAAAAAAACGTGTTAATGCAGTAATTGAAGATAGACTTCCAGAGAAAATATCTGCAATAGTGCTTAGGAAAGCTACAGAAAGACTTTCACATGATGTAAATTTAGCACCTTCTGGTGTAAATGATGATTCTGTAGGCCCAATAAATATTTTGATAGGTAGTGACTATTATGCCTCCTTTGTAAAGGGTATGATAAAGAAATGTGGTGTCACCCTTGTAAAGACTGCAGGAGGCCATGTAATGTATGGTAGGATTCCTCGTAATAATAATGCATGACTAGAGGAAACTATAAATACTATAACTGTGTGTCTTACTCATGAAATCGTGCCCCAGTATAATTCTTCCATAGAGGATGGTGTTGAGCCTGTGAATAAATTGTGGGAATTAGACAGCATTGAAATAAATGTAAATGAAGAAAGTCCAGACGATTCTTTTACTCAGGAACAATACCTGAGAGATGTAAAATTTGAATCTGGACAATACTGGGTACGACTTCCGTGGAGACTGAACCATCCAGAATTGCCCACTAACTACAGAATGGCATATGGACAATTAAAGGCTCAGCTCCGCGAACTGAGTAAGACACCAGAATTGTTGACTGCCTATAATGATATAATTACTGAACAATTAATTAATAAATTTATAGAAGAGGTACCTCCTGAGCAAGCCAAAATTTATGGTCACTCTTTGCCACATCACGGAGTGAAGAAGGATTCTAAGACCACTCCTCTGAGGATTGTGTTTAATTGTAGTGCTAGGAGTAACAAAAATGTACCTAGTTTAAATGACTGTTTGATGACAGGTCCGTCGTTGACGGAAAAATTGGGAGATATCTTATTAAATTTCAGGGTGAAGAACTATGCCTTTACAGCTGACATAAGTAAAGCTTTCCTAAGAGTGGGTTTACAAGAGGCTGACCGGGATTGTACCCGCTTCTTATGGCCTGAGAATCCTAGTGACCCACTTAGCCCTCTGAAAACCTTTCGCTTTAGGAGCGTATTATTTGGTGCTACCTCCAGTCCGTTCCTACTTCTAGCGACGATAAATGCACTCCTTAAATGTACGGGAAGTCCATTGAGTAAAGTAATGAGAAAACAATTTTATGTGGACAATTTCCTGGGTGTGATGTCAACTGAAGAGGAACTGTTAATGACTTATGGAGAGTCTAATAAAATAATGCAAAGTGCAAATATGCCTCTGAGGGAATGGAATAGTAATTCGTCCAAATTAAAGGACAAAATAAGTAAAGATTACCCAGGAGATGAAGTGCCAAAATGTAGTAATGTATTGGGATTAACTTGGGATACTGATAGAGATTTGTTAATGGTAAAACCTAATAATTACAGTATGCCCAGTAAATTAACTAAGAAAGTTTTGCTTGCTGAAGTTTCCAAATGTTTTGATCCACTAGGTTTAGTGTCACCCCTTAATACAGGAAGCATGGAAGCTTAAATGTGCTTGGGATGAAACTCTACCTGAGGAATTCATTAACAGGTGGGGTGAATTAATTGGTGATTATGAAATAATTCCAATGTTGGAGTTCCCATGCCAGATGGCTAATCCAGATGGGAAAAATGTACTCCACATTTTTTGTGATGCTTCAAAATTGGCATATGGAGCAGTTGCTTACCTTCAATGTAATAGTGTTATTTCTCTTATGTCTAAGGCTAAAGTGTCTCCAATTAAATCACATACCTTACCTCAGTTGGAATTAACTGCCATTTATGTAGGTGTCAAATTAGCTAATTATATAAGAAATAAGTTGTAGGAGATAAATATTAGCGACACTGTAATTTGGTCTGATAATGAGGTATCCTTACAATGGATTCGTAATGGAAACAGTAAAATTGTGTACGTACAAAACAGAGTCGCTGAAATTAATCAGATGAAAGAGAAGTATAATAGTTTGGGTCAGCATATGTTAACATTTAATCATATACCTGGTGAGGAGAATCCAGCTGATTTCTTGCCTCGAGGTTTACCTTATGCTAAATTTGTAAATGCTGTATCATGGTTTAAAGGACCGAGCTGGTTGGTAAATAAAGCTAATTGGCCTGTACAAAAGGCATATAATGCTCATGTTGAAATTACTGTGACCACTGCTCCAATAGTTTGTCCTTCCTTAGCCATTGATATAAATAGGTATTCTTCTTTACCCAAACTAATCAATGTAACTAAGTTGGTGTTTAAATTTCTAAACAAGATGAATATCTCACATAAGATTTCACACCCTCTTGAATATTGGATAAAGAGGGTACAGGAAGAGATCTATCGAAATGAGGTTAAATTGATGATGGAAAGAAAAACTGTGAATGGTTCCACAATAGAGAAATTGGGGCTGTATTTAGAGAACAATGTAATTAGGTGCAGAGGTAGGTTACAAAATGTTGAATTGGGTGATTATGCTAAACACCCTATCTTACTGCCCAAAACTCATCATCTAACAAATTTAATTGTTTTATATGCCCATAAAAATGTAATGCATGGTGGGGAACAAGATGCCTTAAATTGTATTAGGGAAACTTTCTGAATTCCACAAGGATGGCAAAGTGTAAAAAGGGTGACTAAATCTTGTGTAATATGTCGCCGTGTGGATGCCAGATCCTATATGTACCCAGGTCCTCCACCATTGCCAAAGGAGCGTGTACAATTAGTGAAACCATTTGATGTAACAGGCGTAGACTATAGTGGACCAATCATTTTAACTGGTACTTCAGATGGTGTTCCACTGAAAGTGTATGTATGCTTGTTCACTTGTACTGCTACTTTGGCAGTTCATTTAGAAGTGGCTCAGGACTTTTCTGCAGAACAGTTTATACAGCTGCTTCAAAAATTTGCAGCTAAAAGATCCTGTCCGAGATTGATGATTTCGGATAATGCCACAAATTTTGTAGCAGGTGCTCAACATTTGATAGAATTAAATAATAGTAACGATGTTCAATCTCTGTTAGCCCAGCGAGGGTGTACCTAGAAAATTATTACTCCTAGAGCCCCTTGGCAGGGGGGGGGGGCTCTACGAAAGACTGATAGGCACAGTAAAGAGGTGTCTCCCTAAAGTACTACACCGGAAGAGAATTAATTTGGAAGAATTCCGTGCGGTGTTAGTGGAAGCTGAGAATTGTATAAATAATAGGCCTCTCTCGTACGTGAGTGATACACCTGATGCAGATGTATTAACACCTCACCTAATATGTGGAAGGAAATTGGAAGCTGCCCTTGTCTCTAGAGATAATCCTGAAGAAAGTGATGAAGATTACAATGATGCGGCAGTGTTGTGTGATAAATTTAAAATGTTAAATAAAGTAATTGATCATTGGTCTAATGTGTGGCGTAAGGAATATCTTCTTACCCAGATGCACAAGGAGTTGTCCAGAATGTCAAAGTGTTGTGTTGTGGCCAAGAAAGTTTATGCACAATTAATAAATTGATTCCCTAGGAATTAAATGGCATTCAATCAAATGTAAATGAAAATCTAAGGAAAAGTGACACTAGTGATATTGAAGATAGCGCTGACCAAGTGATGCAGGAAGAGGAAATTGTAGTAAGACCTACTAGAAGAATAGCCACTCAAGCTAGAACTGGCTGGAATCATCTCCTAGAGGAAAGAGTAATTTGAGTCGTTTAGTAATGAACTCCGCCCGGCCGCAGTGTGGAAAATATATAGTATATTTTCCGAAAATAATGTATTTGTATGTAAATTAATAAAATATATTGTATTTAATAAAATTATATTATAAAAAATGGGAAGCTCTGCGCCTGTGCAGAGGTCACTCGCCGTTGTGTTTTGAATGGAGTACAAACACGTTAATGTAAAGTGTATAATTTTCATCACTCAAGAGGTTATATTGGGCTTACACCTCTCAAACAGGAGTCAAAATTGTTGGATGTGCATTTCTGCATAATTTGAACATTAAATCAATGTACAGGACTGCTCCAGGAACCTCAGATAAGCTATCTAATTTATGTTTGTAATTCTGGCCAGTATTATCATAAATTTAGTTAGAGGGAGGTTTTTGAGTATTATACACAGTAATCTCCAGACTAATTGGTGAGTGTTATGATTATATATTCTCCTTCTGTTATATAAATGTGTATATGTAATCATTTATTAATTTTAATATGCAGTCCACAAATTTCTATTAAATTTACCAGAATTCCTGGTAATGTACATTTCATTTGTAATTAATATAGGTCTACAGCAACTTGTGGATATGACAGTTGTATGTATCGAAGGGGGACATTTTTGTGACTTAGGTGTCCCAAATTCCTACTTGTCTATGTAACTTTGATAAATAATAATTATCTTAGTTACCATTTACTGGTATGTACCTTATGTAACATCCAAGTAAATGTAATTTTCCATAAGTGTGATGATTGATATTTTGGAATGAAGGGATCTGAGTAATGCTGTGAGGTCATCATAATGTTTACTCAAGGATCTGGTCTTGCAGTTAAAGATGGTTATGTTATTGTTTGCACTGAGTAATGTCTTTGCTTGGTCTGCTGTGTAGTAATTACAGTTACTGTTTGATTCGTGTATTTCATTTAGTAAAAAGTTTACATCAGGATCTATGCCTGTAATCATAGGATGAGAGTAATTTTACAAACTAGATTTTCTGAGTAAAATAATATAAGAGTTACATTGAATCTACAACTAGACTTATGAATAAGACTATGTAATTATTCTAAAACTTGTAAAAATTTAAAAGAAAGAAGGATTATTACAGAACAGATAATTCAGTTATACACTTAAGCATCTAATAGCACCTTAATTATTTTAACAAGTGTGGGTTTATGAACTACGGTAGATTTTACAGCTAGAATAAAGGAGCTAGTGAATATAATAAAAAAATGTATTAAAAACAAGAATATATTAAAACAAAATCAGTAGCACCTGAGGTAGTCAATAGCACCTGAGGTAGTCAGTAGCACCTGAGGTAGTCAGTAGCACCTGAGGTAGTCAATAGCACCTGAGGTAGTCAGTAGCACCTGAGGTAGTCAATAGCACCTGAGGTAGTCAGTAGCACCTGAGGTAGTCAATAGCACCTGAGGTAGTCAGTAGCACCTGAGGTAGTCAATAGCACCTGAGGTAGTCAGTAGCACCTGAGGTAGTCAATAGCACCTGAGGTAGTCAGTAGCACCTGAGGTAGTCAATAGCACCTGGAGTATTTTAAAAAATATGACTATATGGACAAGAGGGAAAAAAATTAAATCTCCTGAAAGTTTCTCTTTAATAGTTGTTAGAACTAGGAGTATAACAAATACTGAATAAAGGGCAGTACAATGTGTTGGTATATAGAGAATTATTTCAGGAGAAATGTAAAAAGGGACTAAATTAAGTAGTGGTAAAAACAACCTTTAAATAGATTGACACTATGATATGAAATTAATCTGAGAGTAGGATTTGCCTTATAACATAAAGTTTGAGCAATTGATGTCACTAAAGAAATATTATTTGAGGTAGTTGATACTAGTTAGTGGAAGATGGTACAAAGAATTGCACTGTAGTGTAGTAGGAGCATACACTAGTTTGTTATTTGTAGTTTAGGAGCAAAGGGAAAATTAGGTAAGATTATAGAAGAATTATAACAGTGCTTAAGTAGGAATAAATGGTAATACGGATATTATTAATGAGTATCTTATTAACAAGTAATAAATTGAAAGGGAAATCTGGGAAGATAACACAAATTGGGTCACACAAAGAACTGTGTGGGGCACATGGGATAATGAGGTAGTTAATACTATCCAGGAGGTGATGGTACAGGGATTAGTTTAATAATGGCATAATAACATACACTAATGTAGTACAATGATTTGGTCTCTAATATCAGTTAGACTCTGTAATGTTTGCATCATGAAGGAAGTTTTCTAGTTCATTTTCATTTGTAATATAATACACACGGACTACATTTGTTTTTCTTACTAGAATTTGTCCATCACGTACAAAGCACTGGTGAATTTTATCATTATTCTCACGTTTCAGTTTTCTCACTCTGTACAGGAAGTTCTGTCGTTTTCTTGTGAGACTCATTTATGTATATATCTTTTTTTGCTTTAATAGATGAGCTTATTAGATCTTTTTTTCTGTCTTGTGTGTGAAATCTGAGCATAACACTTTTTCTCCCTTGGTTCCCTAGTAACCGTGATTCTTTAATTTCCGACACTGGCACATTAACCTGTAGGTGGTCGCGTATGATCTGGAGAGTTGTAGCTTTGCAGTTGGTATAGTTTAATTCACTAGTAAAGAATGGACTGTTTGACTTAAGAAATCGTAATGACAAGATTGCAAATAAACCATACCCCCGGCCGGGGGTATGGTTTTAATGGACTGTTTATTACTACTGCATCGGCAGCTTATCTTGCTCTGCCTTGTCATCTTGGTAAGCAAAATAATTGTTCAGTTGGGTATCCATGTTTGTTTTCCAGTCCTTGACAGCATCTTCAATCTTCGTGTTTAGGGAAGTTATTTGATCTGTGTGACTGGCTATGACTGATTGGAGGGTCTTGCCAAAATCAGTCATGCCAGTTGATGTTAGCTGTTGTTCAAGGCTGTTGATCTTATTCTCAAGGTAACTTAGATTCATGGTTTGTTATTGTTGCATGGAGAGACATATTTTCAGCACGAAGATTTAAGTTATCCGCCGTTAGGGTGGTGATGTAATTCTTTAGAGTGTCAGGATCATTAGTCATACCTGGGAGCATATCAGATGGGTTAAATCCTATGAAGGTAGTAGAGGTAGAGAGGGAGTCAGTCACGGTTGGTGTTGTAGTCGAGTCGCCTGGGTTGGTGGGTGAGGGTGAGTCGGCCATGTTTGTTGTTGGTGATGCCTCTCTCTGGGTGGTGAGGGGGGTGGTTGGGGCACCGGCGTCCTGCTGGGTCGTCTTATGGAATAGTCGGTTTCTAGGTGCTGCCTTGCTGTTCTTAGTGCTGTTCTTCAACCATATAACCATCACGGCTGCTGCATTGGTCTTCTTGTAGCACCAGCGACCACCTAATCATCACGGCTGCTACATTGGTCTTCTTGTAGCACCAGCGACCACCTAACCATCATAGCTGCTACATTGGTCTTCTTGTAGCACCATCAACCACCTAACCATCATGATTGCTACATTGGTCTTCTTGTAGCACCATCAACCACCTACCCATCACGGCAGCTACATTGGTCTTCTTGTAGCACCATCAACCACCTAACCATCACGGCTGCTACATTGGTCTTCTTGTAGCACCATCAACCACCTAACCATCATGGCTGCTACATTGGTCTTCTTATAGCACCATCAACCACCTAACCATCACGGCTGCTACATTGGTCTTCTTGTAGCACCATCAACCACCTAACCATCATAGGTGCTACATTGATCACCTTTTAGTACCACCAACCACCTAACCATCACGGCAGCTACATTGGTCTTCTTGTAGCACCATCAACCACCTAACCATCACGGCTGCTACATTGGTCTTCTTGTAGCACCATCAACCACCTAACCATCATGGCTGCTACATTGGTCTTCTTATAGCACCATCAACCACCTAACCATCACGGCTGCTACATTGGTCTTCTTGTAGCACCATCGACCACCTAACCATCATGGTTGCTACATTGGTCTTCTTGTAGCACTATCGACCACCTAACCATCATAGCTGCTACATTGGTCTTCTTGTAGCACCATCGACCACCTAACCATCATAGCTGCTACATTGGTCTTCTTGTAGCACCCTCGACCACCTGACATGACACTTTATTCTCACCCTCAGATGACTGTGGATCAAGAGGCCACAATCTAAGAGTAACCTCACATCTACTGTTACTTTAATTGCTTCCAACTTACCATCCTCTGGTACATGTGTTTGCTAATTGTTACCTTTGTATTATTTGAGAAAAATGTGCACAGAGTGTAGTACTGTCCCCATAAAAACTTTTTCAACAATATTGTCATACTTGTCAACAATACAATATTTTATATGTGCTGCGTCACATGTGTGCTGGGTCACCACATGAGTGCTGGGTCACAACATGTGTGCTGGGTCACCACATGTGTGTTGGGTCACCACATGCGTGTTGGGTCACCACATTGTGCTGGGTCACTACATGTGTGCTGGGTCACCACATGTGTGCTGGTTCACCACATGTGTGCCGGGTCACCATATGTGTGTCTGGTCAGCACATGTGTGCCAGGTTACCAAATGTGTGCCAGGTCACCACATGTGTACTGGGTCACCACATGTGTGTCTTCTGAATGCAACATACAGGGTTATATACTATTCCACACTGACAGGGTCAACAGGAAGGGTGGTGGAGTGGCGATGTATGTCAGAGATAATTTAAATTGTTGTATTATACATGATATAAGATTAGAAACACCGGACACAGAATCTGTTTGGCTACAGTTTCTCGAAGGTAGTGAAAAAAATAATTTTGGGTGTGATTTATAGGCCCTCAAACCTTGATAGGGAGTTCGGTAGGCTGTTATGGGGCGAAATTTATAAGGCGTCTAGATATGAAAATGTTGTGTTGATGGGGAACTTTAACTTTAGGCAAATTGATTGGAACTATTTGACAGGAAATCTTGAGTCTAGTGACTTTCTTGATACAGTTTAGGATTGCTTTTTAATGCAGTTTGTGACAGAACCAACTAGAGGAAACAATCTACTTGACTTGGTTCTTGCCATCAAAGAATCACTAGTTAATAATCTTGAGGTTAATGATGAGCTTGGGGAATGCAATCAGAAATCATTTAGTTTCAGTATATCATGGAATAATTACCCAGATATTTACAATCAAGTTGATGTCCCGGATTTCTGCTTGGCAGACTTCATGGGACTGAAAAATTACCTGGTTGGGCTAAATTGGGATGACCTGACTATGGGTCAGGTAGGTAGGGTTGGTTGCCAATATGACGTGTTTCAGAGCATAGTGCTAGCTGCCTAGACAACTTGTGTTCTGAGAAAGGCCCACTTAAGAGTAACTCAGGTCAGATCACTGACAATGATAAGGAAATGTGTGAACTTTTCAATACCTACTTCCTCGCAGTTTTTACTCAGGAAGATACTAGCGAAATGCCAGAAATAATAAATTATGAAGAACAGGATGATAATAAACTATGCACTATTGGGGTACCTAGTGACATGGTCCTCCGACAAATAGAGAAATTAAAACCTAAGAAATCCCCTGTGGAAATTTATTTGGTCCCTAAAGTTCCACAGGACAGACACGGCGAACCAAGGGATCTCAGCAAGTCCATAATGGAACGGCTGAGCTGGGTGGCCCTTAAACCCACCCAAACAAAAAGCATTCTCCCCGAGTTGGCGTGGTTGGTAAGCACTATTTAAGTTATAGATTTACCCTTCAGGGAAGGCGTAGATAGTTTTACTGTTAGTATATTAATATTAGGTTTACTAAGGCAACTGTAGATAATAATAATGTAGACCTAAGACCTTAACATAGGTAGTAATAGGCCAATAATGTAGGCAAACACTAGGTTAAGTTAGCTAGGGAGAACTGGCAGCCCTAGTTTGAACTACGAGGCGTGAGTCTCAAAGACACAATAACATTCTTCTTAAGACAGACACCAACTGGACAAGATGTGCCATGATCAGCAGACGGCGCCCCCCATGTGTCTTCACATTCGAGACCTGTGGAAATCTGGTAGAGGCACCTCGATGTACCGTAGATGACTTCCATCAGGCCCATACAGTAAGACAAGACCTCCACTTTATCTCGTAGATTTCTGGCCAGTGTCTGGGGAGAATTGTGAGTGAGTTGATCTGTAGGCCCTTTGTGCAGCAGGCAGTGCATGCCCAGTAAGTACCAGTGTATCTTGTCAGTCTGGAAGCTAGTGTCTGTGTCTGCATAGTTATACTAGGGGATACACATTCTCTTGGATTTAGGAATTTCTGAGGTGCAGGCAGGTCACTAATAATGATTGAATATTGCAGGAATTAAGGCTCTCGGTTGCACGTGGTTTCTGATGGGAAGTCCAAAGGGGCTAAGGCTAAGCTTAGGGAAGTTGAAGATCAGGATATATGCTGCAACACCAAGTAAGTTAGTCCTTTATATATGCATGCAGGCGAGTTTCTTGCAACATCAATCATTTGTGAAAATCTGTCCTATAAGCCACTTGTGAGGCTGAGGTACCCACCTCAGAGCTCGGTGTCAGCAGAGTTTGCCAGGGTAGGTGACTTACTTGGAGGCAGTCCACACAAATTTTCACAAAAGTGGTCCTTCAAAACCGTGATGTGGAATAGCTAGGTTAAGCTATCATAGCTAGGTCACAGTTAGGAACCAGTTTAACAGAGTTAGGTTAAGTTAACACACCTAGGCCCAGAGTTACACAGAGGCTAGGCCAAGCTAACTATACACAGAAGTTGTTATTTGCAGTAATTTACAGGCAGGCCAGGTAGGCTAGAGAAGCTTGTGAATTTAATTATTTACAGTGATTACAAGTAATCCAGAGTAGGAGACTTGTGTGTTAATTACTTACACTGGATTTGCAAGGTAGCCATAGTTAGGCTAGGCTTGTGCAATATTTACAACAGTTATAGTAGCTAGGACAGATTTAACATAGTTATTATTTACAGGGAGTTATAAAGCCAGGTTTAAGCTATAGCACACTAGTTAGGTTAGGATTTACCTTATCCAACCATCCATGCTAGACTGAGTAAGCTAGGCCAAGCTGTTTACATACATTATTCATTTACTGTTTCACAAGTTGAATTGTTGAATTTACTTGTGCGAATTAAGTGATTTTTTAATTTGTATACTGCACTTTTTATTGTGTGATTTTCATTGTCTTTGATTCATGTTAATATGGGATTTGTGAATTGTACCTGAGACTAGGTTAAGTCCTGTAATTATTTGCTGGCATTGTACAGGAAATTGCTAGGTTAAGCTTTCACATCGATACACATTTTGATTGGGATTTGAGAGCTTACAGTGTACATTTTAAGTCAGAGTAGAGTCAATATAACAAAGGGAATTGTTTTAAGCTTGTTGAGAAGCCTTGAGACTCGTTCATTCTCACCTAACACCGTGATGTGCTGTGGGGTGGACTGGGTAAAGTACAATTAGTGTCACATTCCTCATTAAACTTCGTCAATGGCAGATGGGAGTTCAGGAGAGTCTGGTTCAGTGTTAACAAAATTAAAACGATCAGTGGCGGCATACAAAGGGCATCTGAACAGAACGCATAACAGGTGCAAGGCTACTTGCCAACGCAGTAACATAGACTGCGATGATTTGCAAGACTGCTTGAAGAGTTTGGGGAAAAAATGGGAAGCCTATGAACAAGCATTCTCAGCATATGAGCTACAGGCTATTGAGGATAATGAATCCCAGGGTAGTCTTCAGCAGGCTCTGGACGAATTCACTAAGGATGATGTAGATAGTCATCAGGAGATGAATACGTACAAAAATAAGTTAAGTACATTAAAGGCTAGTATTCCAAGTGTGGTGTCGAACACTGCAGATACCCCAAACAGCCACACACTTGTCAATATGTTGCCCAGGTTGCCCAGGTTTCCCAGGTTGCCCCAGTTAAATTTACCGACATTTGACGGAACCCTAACTGAGTACATTGCTTTCTGGGATCAGTTTAAAGCCCAGATAGATGACAGGAATGATTTGTCAGATGCCGTCAAATTGCAGTATTTGTGGTCGCAGCTCATGGGTAAAGCCTTAGACCTGGTCCGGCACTACCAGATTACTGACACTAATTACCAACATGCCAAAGACCAATTAGAAGACATGTTTGGCAACACTGAGGAGATAAAAGTGGCCATACTTTATCGGTTGTTGGATCTAGAGGCTTGCCGACATGACCGTCAAAGCCTAGAGAAGTTCTGTATTGAAATTATGAGCTTGACAAATAGTTTCAAAGATTTGCATGATGAGGATGATTCAGAATGGGTCCTTAGCCAGGTGATTCAGAGGAAACTGGCTAGCACTACAGTGCATGAGTTACACTTAAAATATCGGACGAATAGGTTCACGATAAAACAAATTGTTGAGGGGTTGGGAGATCTCGTTTCTCATTTGAGTATAGGTGTGAGAGAAGAGTCACCACCATCACCACATAAAAACCCAGACAGTCACTCAAAGATCTCGAGAGATCAGTCTAAAGCTCGTACGACTAACGTTGGAGTGTACTATGGTAAAGAGGTGTCTAAGGTAAGAGCCTCTAAGCAGAGCCTCAGAGGCACTCATGCCAGAATATGCGTGTTCTGCGAAGGCAAACACGCTAGCACGAGTTGCTCGGAGTATATAACACTGAGCAGTAGGCAACAGAGACTAAGGGAGTTGAGACTCTGCTTCAAGTGTTGTGGGGAACACTTTGCGAGAGACTGTGGCACCCAGCTCAGTGAGTGTCGAGTCTGTTGCAAAGGTAAGCACCATACTGCACTATGTCCCAATAATTTAAGGGAACCCCAAGCTAGTAGGGATATCTCTCAGGTAGAGATAGAAAGTGAGTCTGAGCCTGAAATGGTAGCCAGCGTGATTAGTGGGAGTGAAGTCTCTAATCTGAGTGAGAATCACGGAGGTGCTGCCCTACCTACAGTCATGGCAAAAGTTGTGAGTGGGCACAGGTCTGAAACAACCCAATTATTTTTTGACCCAGGAGCACAAGTATCCTTGATAACAAAGAAGTTGGTGGCTAAATTAAAGTTGAAGGCCACAAAGAAAGTTAGTATGATGTTGGGAGGGGCTATAAGTCAGGTCCCACCCAAATCTTATGATGTGGTGGATGTCACAGTCAAATTAGGTGGACATCGCAGAGACATTACAGCCTTGGTGGTAGAGACATTACCCACGGCATTTACAGCGAGAGGTCTTGCTGCAGCAGCTAAGCGATTGAAAGACCTTGACGTGAAGCTGGCAGACCAGGGAATTACCACTGACACAGTCAGAAATGTAGGTGTCCTGGTGGGAGCCAATCATGCAGATGACTTCCTGTCTACACGATGGACATTTAAGGAAGGAATTGGTTTATGCAGATCCCCAGTAGGATACATCATAGGCTGCAGGATTCCACCTGAATTCCCTGCCACGCCAGATAGAGGAGAAGCTGTCCCCATGATAGCTGGGGGAGTAGTGATAATGAATACCAGTATACACGATGAACCGCCAGGGAAGCTGAACCAGGTAGGGAGTGACGAACACTCGGCCACCTTGGGAAAACACTTGTACAGGGTACGTAAAGAGGGAGATAGATTGCCATTAAATCCAGGGAACCTCTTATCATTGGGACGAAAGGCTACCAGGGCATGTGGGCCACTGGGTGGGAAAGTACGGAGCCACTCAGTCAAGGCTAGACATACGAAAGACGTTAAAGTTAAAGGAAAGGGTGCTAAGACCACCGGAATCAACAAGTTTACACCCCCAGAGGTCCATGCAGGGGAAACTGGACAGTTGAAGTTAGACTGGAGTCTGCTCAACGAGAGTGGCCGGACAGCACTCGTGTCCAGGGTCCGCCGTGGGGGCTCGCGGAAGGTGAACTTGATTTAGACTTAGCACCTACCTTCGCCGGAGGGAGGATGTGGAAATTTATTTTGTCCCTAAAGTTCCACAGGACAGACACGGCGAACCAAGGGATCCCAGCAAGTCCATAATGGAACGGCTGAGCTGGGTGGCCCTTAAACCCACCCAAACAAAAAGCATTCTCCCCGAGTTGGCGTGGTTGGTAAGCACTATTTAAGTTATAGATTTACCCTTCAGGGAAGGAGTAGGTAGTTTTACTGTTAGTATATTAATATTAGGTTTACTAAGGCAACTGTAGATAATAATAATGTAGACCTAAGACCTTAACATAGGTAGCAATAGGCCGATAATGTAGGCAAACACTAGGTTAAGTTAGCTAGGGTGAACTGGCAGCCCTAGTTTGAACTACGAGGCACGGGCCTCAAAGACACAATAGCGTTCTTCTTAAGACAGATGCCAACTGGACAAGATGTGCCGTGATCAGCAGACAGTGCCCCCACGTGTCTTCACATTCGAGACCTGGGGAAATCTGGTAGAGGCACCTCGATGTACCATAGATGACCTCCGTCAGGCCCATACAGTAAGACAAGACCTCCACTTTATCTGCTAGATTTCTGGCCAATGTCTGGGGAGAATTGTGAGTGAGTTGATCTGTAGGCCCTTTGTGCAGCAGGCAGTGCATGCCCAGTAAGTACCAGTGTCTCTTGTCAGTCTGGAAGCTAGTGTCTGTGTCTGCATAGTTATACTAGGGGATACACACCCTCTTGGATATAGGAATTTCTGAGGTGCAGGCAGGTCACTAATAACGATTGAATATTGCAGGAATTAAGGCTCCCGGTTGCACATGGTTTCTGAGGGGAAGTCCAAAGGGGCTAAGGCTAAGCTTAGGGAAGTTGAAGATCAGGATATATGCTGCAATACCTAGTAAGTTAGTCCTTTATACGTGCATGCAGGCGAGTTTCTTGCAACATCAATCATTTGTGAAAATCTGTCCTATAAGCCACTTGTGAGGCTGAGGTACTCACCTCAGAGCTCGATGTCAACAGAGTTTGCCAGGGTAGGTGACTCACTTGGAGGCAGTCCAGACAAATTTTCACATCCCCAGTCCCTGATGAACTGTTTGCAAGAGTTTTAGAGGAATGTAAAGAGGATCTTAGCATACATTTGGCTAATCTTTTCAATATATCACTACAAACTGGCATAGTGCCTGACAAGTAGAAAATGGCAACTTTAATACCTATTTACAAGTCAGGTGACAGGTTTTTGGCTTCGAACTATAGACCAATGAGCCTTACCTCCACAGTGGGAAAATTTATGGAATCAATAATTGCCGAAGCAATTCGTAGCCATCTTTTTAGGCACAGGTTGATTAATTAATCTCAACACTGTTTTACAAAGGGGCGTTCCTGTCTTACGAATTTACTTACTTTCTTCACTATGGTACTTGAGGAAGTAGATCATGGTATTGAATATGATATTGTGTATATGGACTTCAGTAAGGCTTTCGATAAAGTTCCACATCAGAGGCTATTTAGGAAACTTAAGGCACACAGAATAGGAGGAGAAATTTTTTCCTGGGTAGAAGCATGGTTGACAAATAGGCAGCAGAGAGTTCGCATAAATGGGGAGAAATCAGAATGGGGCACGTCACAAGCGGTGTTGGGCCTGTTGTTGTTCACAATTTACATAAACGACGTAGATGAGGAAATAGCGCCATGAGCAAATACGCCAAAATAGGCCGTCCAATTCATTCTAATGAGGATATTAGAGCACTCCAGGATGATTTGAAAAGACTGATGCAATGGTCGGAGAAGTGGCAGATGCAGTTTAATATAGACAAATGCAAAGTTCTAAATATTGGACAGGAAAATAACCATGCCACATATGAATTAAATAATGTAGATCTTAATATTACTGATTGCAAAAAGGATTTAGGAGTTCTGGTTAGCAGTAATCTGAAACCAAGACAATAGTGCATAAGTGTTCACAATAAAGCTAACAGAATCCTTGGCTTTATAGCAAGAATAATAGAAGTCCTCAGGTTGTTCTTCAACTCTATATATCCTTGGTTAGGACTCATTTAGATTATGCTGCACAGTTCTGGCCACCTTATTACAGAATGGATATAAATGCACTGGAAAACGTACAAAGGAAAATGACAAAGTTGATCCAATGTATCAGAAATCTTCCCTATAAGGCTAGACTGAGGGCCCTGAATCTGTACTCTCTAGAAAGGCGTAGGATTAGAAGGGATATAATTGAGGCGTATAAATGGAAAGCAGGAATTAATAAAGGGGATGCAAATAGCATGCTAAAAATATCTAGCATAGACAGGACTCGCAGCAATGCTTTTAAATTAGAAAAAAATCAGATTCAGGAATGATATAGGAAAGTACTGGTTTGGTAATAGAGTTGTGGATGAGTGGAACAAACTCCAGAGTACAGTCATAGAAGCTAAGACGTTGTTTAGCTTAAAAAATAGGTTAGATAAATACATGAGTGGGTGTGAGTTGGACCTGACTAGCTTCTGCTACTAGGTCAGATGCCGTGCTCATTCCTTAAGTGAATGTGGCTGACCTGACTAGGTCAAGACGTTGGTTTAAGCTGGTGGGAGAACTGGACCTGCCTCGCGTGGGCCAGTAGGCTTGCTGTAGTGTTCTTTCTTTTTTTTCTTATATCACCACATGTGTGTTGGGTCACCACATGTGTGCAGGTCACCATATGTGTGCAGGTCACCAAATGTGTGCAAGTCACCACATGTGTGCAGGTCACCACATGTGTGCAGTTCACCACATGTGTGCAGGTCACCACATGTGTGCAGTTCACCACATGTGTGCAGGTCACCACATGTGTGCTGAGTCACAACATGTGTACAGGTCACCACATGTATATCGGGCCACCACATGTGTGCAGGTCACCACATGTGTGCAGGTCACCACATGTGTGCTGAGTCACAACATGTGTACAGGTCACCACATGTGTGCAGGTCACCACATGTGTGCTGAGTCACAACATGTGTGCAGTTCACCACATGTGTGCAGGTCACCACATGTGTGCTGAGTCACAACATGTGTACAGGTCACCACATGTATATCGGGCCACCACATGTGTGCAGGTCACCACATGTGTACAGGTCACCACATGGAGAAGATTCTTGACCATAAGTCATCCTGGTGAACCTGAGTACTAAGTCACTGTTGCAGCTGCTGAGAAAAGAGGTTAACAGTGGGAAGAAAATAATTGAAATGTCATAAAACCTAACAAGAGTGTTTGAAAAACTCAAGTTAAAGTGAACTGGTTATGTAATATTGGCGGAGTGAGATCTGTCTTTTATGTGTTTAGTAAAACATATTGTCTTGAAAAATCCACGTTGACCACAACACTGGCAGTGTTATGAAGAACATCACTTGTGTCACTTTTTGATCATGGATCCAGGGGAACATTTTCAAAACATTACCATTCATGGGTATAACTCAGTCTTGGATTTATAAAAAAAAAAAACAGCTTTAGAATAATGTAATGAGGTGAGCTGAGTCCTGAGGCTGCCACAGTCGTCTCTCCGACACCACTAACTGAGTCCTGAGGCTGCCACAGTCGTCTCTCCGACACCACTAACTGAGTCCTGAGGCTGCCACAGTCGTCTCTCCGACACCACTAACTGAGTCCTGAGGCTGCCACAGTCGTCTCTCCGACACCACTAACTGAGTCCTGAGGCTGCCACAGTCGTCTCTCCGACACCACTAACTGAGTCCTGAGGCTGCCACAGTCGTCTCTCCGACACCACTAACTGAGTCCTGAGGCTGCCACAGTCGTCTCTCCGACACCACTAACTGAGTCCTGAGGCTGCCACAGTCGTCTCTCCGACACCACTAACTGAGTCCTGAGGCTGCCACAGTCGTCTCTCCGACACCACTAACTGAGTCCTGAGGCTGCCACAGTCGTCTCTCCGACACCACTAACTGAGTCCTGAGGCTGCCACAGTCGTCTCTCCGACACCACTAACTCAAGAAGTCGCTTCACCCACTAAAAGCCTTAGTAAGTATTCTTTAATTAGCCATAATTTTGAAGGAATACTGTATTGTATGGATCTTTTAGCTAAGTTTTAACTACTTACAAATGGTTGATAATTTTAGCTCCTTGTAAAGACATATTCAGATGCATATTTTTGTAACAAACTTATGCAAGGGTGACACTTGAATAATTGATTCTCAGCTAAAATGATTAATAAAATAAGGTAAAGCGCACGATTTTCATTATATAAGCACATAAGAAAGAAGGAACACTGCAGCAGGCCTACTGACCCATGCGCAGCAGGTCCATAGAGTTGAAGAACAACCTGAGGACTATTATTTATACTTCCAGGTATAAAGCCAAGGATTCTGTTAGCTTTATTGCGAACACTAATGCACTGTCGTCTTGGTTTTAGATTACTGCTAACCAGAACTACTAAATCCTTTTTGCAATTAGTAGTATTAAGATCTACATTATTTAGTTTATATGTGGCATGGTTATTTTCCTGTCCAACATTTAGAACTTTGCATTTGTCTATACTAAACTGCATCTGCCACTTCTCCGACCATTGCTTCAGTCTATTCAAATCATCCCCAATGGAAATAAGTCACTCTGTCTGACTTTTTTGGGTTATCCTAGGATCTCTACACATATGCTGCTATGTATGATAATTCTATGTAACTGTATTGTGTATACCTGAATAAATTTACTTACTTACTTACTTACTTACTTACTTACTTACTTACTTACTTACTCTAGTGTCCTCATTAGAACGAATTGGTCGGCCTATTTTGGTGTCATCAGCAAATTTGATTATGTCTCTATTTATTCCCTCATCTTTGTTGTTCATGTAAATTGTAAATAACGGGCCCAACACTGACCCCTGCGGAACACCGCTTGTCATGTGCCCTCATTCTGATTTCTCCCCATTTATGCAAACTCTCTGCTGCCTATTTGTCAGCCATGCCTCTACACAGGAAAAAATTTCTCTTCCTATTCCGAGTGCCTTAAGTTTCCTCAATAGCCTCTGATGTGGAACTCTATCGAAAGCCTTACCTCCTCAAGCACCTTAATGAAAAAAAGTTAGTAAATTCGTAAGACAGGAACGCCCCTTTATAAAACCGTGTTGAGATTCATTAATCAATTTATGCCTATCAAGATGGCTATGAATTGCTTCGGCAATTATTGATTCCATAAATTTTCCCACTATGGAGGTAAGGCTTATTGGTCTATAGTTCGATGCTAAGGACCTGTCACCTGCCTTGTAAATAGTTATTACATTTGCCATTTTCCATTTATCAGGCACTATGCCAGTTTGAAAGATTAACCAAAGGTATGCTATGTGCCTCTTTACATTCCTTTAACACCCTTGCAAACAGTTCATCAAGGAATCGGGATTTGTTAGGTTTTAATTTCTCTATTTGTCGGAGGACCATGTTACTAGTTACCGCAATCGTGCGTAGTTTATTATCGTCGTGTTCTACATAATCTATTATTTCAGTAATTTCGCTAGTATTTTCCTGGGTAAAAATCTGAGAGAAAGTAAATATTGAAAATTTCACACATATCCTTATCACTGTCAGTGATCTGGCCTGAGTTACTCTTAAGTGGGTCTATCTTGTCCCTAATCTTACTTCTGTGTACCTGAAAGAATCCCTTGCGACCTTAGCCTCATAATCCTTTTCTCCTTTTCTTATTCCTGTTTTTTTAGTTCTCTCTTTAATTGACTATATTGATTTCTTAACTGCCCATCTCCTCTTTTGAGACGCCTATATATGCCTCTCTTTTGACCAATGAGATGTTTTAATCTATTGTTCGTCTATTTGGGATCATTTTTGTAAGATCTAATTTCCCTACTCAGAGCAAAAGTTGTCTTGGTAGCTCGAACTATACTCTGAAAAAACGTCATATTGGCAACCAAGATAAATCTCCCTGACCCATAGTCAGGTCATTCCAATTTAGCCCACCCAGGTAATTTCTCAGTCACATGAAATCAGCCAAGCAAAAGTATGGGACAGAGATTTGATTGCAATTATCTGGGTAATTCCATGATATATTGAAACTAAGTGATTTGTGATCACTCTCCCCAATCTCATCATTAACCTCAAGATTATTAATTAGTGATTCTTTGTTGGCAAGAACCAAGTCAAGCAGATTGTTTCCTCTAGCTGGTTCTGTCATAAACTGTTCCAAAAAACAATCCTGAACCGTATTAAGAAAGTCATTAGACTCAAGATTTCCTGTCGTATTGTTCCAATCAATTTGTTAAAAGTTAAAATTCCCCATTAACACAACATTTTCATAACTAGATGCCTTATGAATTTCGTCCCATAACAACTTACTGCACTCCCTGTCAAGGTTTGGGGGCCTATAAATCACACCCAAAATTAATTTGTCACAACCCTCAAGAAACTGTAGCCAAACAGATTCTGTGTCCGATGTTTCTAATCTTGTATTATGTCTAAGACAACAGTTTAAATTATCTCTGACTTACATCATCACTCCACCACCCTTCCTGTTGACCCTATTGTGTAGAATAGTTTATAACCCTGTATTTTGCGCTCAGATGGCATTTCTCTTTCTTTCAGGTTGAACCAGGTCTCTGTTATATCAATAATATCTATTTTACCTGCACTTCCAAGTAATCTTAGCTCATCTATCTTATTTCTTAGACTCCTACTATTTGTATAGGAAACATGACTTAAGAAATCGTAATGACACGATTGCAAATAAACCATACCCCCGGCCGGGATTGAACCCGCGGTCATAGAGTCTCAAAACTCCAGCCCGTCGCGTTAGCCACTAGTGGCTAACGCGACGGGCTGGAGTTTTGAGACTCTATGACCGCGGGTTCAATCCCGGCCGGGGGTATGGTTTGTATAGGAAACCTTAAGGGAGCTTGTCACTTGTTGCCCTCTATTATCTCTCTTTGTTTGTTGATCAGTTGATTTGCCTTTACTAGCAACTTTATTTTGAATATTGTCTTTTAAACGTATCCCTGAGATATCCCGGTAATATCTGCTGTTTTCAACCCTAATAATGCAGCCTGATTGTTTCCCTCAGACACCCATACCTCTATAATCTACCAGTTTAAAGTTCTAGGTAAGTCATCAATTACCCCCTCAATCAAATTGGCTAATGCAACCACTCCAGCCCCAGAGAGATGAACCCCATTCCTTGCATACATATCATGTTTGCCATAGAATTTGTTCCAGTTATCAATGTATTGGATTGCAAGTTCTTAGCAGTACCTGTCTAGCCAGCAATTTATAGCATTGCCCTAGACATCCATTCATTGCCCAATCCCTTTCTAGGCAAGATGCTACATATGACTGGGATCCCTCCCTTAGACCTGACTACTTCTAGGGCTGACCTGTAATTGTCCAGCAGCTCCTGTCTCTTGCCCTTCCCACTGTCATTACCCCTCAGCACTAAGATAGATAATAGGCTTGTTCCCATTACCTGAAATAATATTATCCAACCTGCTGACTATGCAACCAACAGCAGCTCCTGGGAGACACACCCTCCTTCTGACCGTTCTATCTCTGTTACAAAATGAATGATCCATATATCTTACCTGAGAATCTCCTACAATTAGAATATTCTTACCTTGATTAGCAGGGGAATCAGTGGTACCTTCAACCTCACTAACCACTGAAGTGCACTCATCCTGGAGAACAGAGAATCGATTTCCTACCTTCACATTTTCTCTATTAACCCTCCTATCTTTCTTCTTCCTGAACTGTGAACCACTTGCCACTTAAAGCGGCTGCCACTCTCACGGCTCAGTTGCCCATGGCTAACCAGCAGCATTCTGAAATCCATTGATAAGAAACACCAATATGGAAAGCAATATAGACAGAGCTTAATACACAAAGATATTCTTAAACACTATTCATCAGTTCTCACCAAAGTAATAAAGAAAGCCAAACAACTGTACTACTCCAATAGATTCACTGACACTAGAGGAGATATAAAAAAGACCTGGAAAACACTTTCCCAGATTCTGGGCACCCACAAACTGAAAAAACAACAACAATATTGTCCTAACTAAACCTCATGAAACACCACTGCATCCCAATGATAGAGCTAACAAGATAAACGACTTCTTCTCAAACATAAGAGCTAATCTCACCAGTAAAATCCCATGTACCAATGCCCGTGCCGGGGACTACCTAGATGGGAATTTCTCAAATTCCTTCTATCTTGTACCAACTGAGCCCACGGAAGTCACCGCGATCATAAAGTCACTTAAAAATAACTCGGGGAATCTGTCTCACGTCCCACCATTATTGTAAAAGCGAGCGGCACTTTCCCGACACTACTCAAGACAGCAAGGGTTACACCATTACATAAAGGTGGTGACCCTACAGATGTAAACAGCTATAGGCCAACATCAAACTTACCATTGCTATCCAATATATTCGAGAAACTCGTGCACAGGAGACTGTATTCATTTATAAAGGCACAAAACATACTCAACCCCTGCCAGTTTGGATTCAGGAAAAATAAAAGCACTAATGATGCAATTATAAAATTGCTAGACCTGCTTTACACAGCATTGGAACATAAGGAATATCCACTAGGAATTTTTATTGATCTAAGAAAAGCGTTTGACACAGTAGACCACGGCATCCTACTCCACAAACTTGACCACTATGGCATAAGAGGCCATGCGCTTGCATATTTTAAATTTTACCTTTCTAATAGGTATCAGTATGTCACCATTAAAGGCACAGCCTCATCAATATGGCCACTTAATACTGGAGTTCCGCAGGGAAGTGTCCTTGGACCCCTGCTCTTCCTCATTTACATCAATGATCTTCCAAACATATCCCAACACTTGAAACCCATTCTCTTTGCTGACGACACGACTTATGTCATCTCCCACCCTAATCTTGCCACCCTCAACACCATTATTAACGAGGAGCTGCTCAAAATATCGACTTGGATGACAGCCAATAAACTTACACTTAACACTGACAAAACCTACTATATTATGTTTGGTAGCAGAGCAGGTGCTGCACAACTAAACATTAAGATTGACAGCACTCTAATTGCCAGACATAATGAGGGCAAATTCCTTGGCCTATACTTCAACAACAACCTAGATTTCAGCACCCATATCCAACACATTACAAAAAAAGTATCCAAAACGGTGGGGATCCTCTCCAAGATACGATACTATGTGCCACAAACTGCCCTTCTCACACTATACCATTCACTTATATATCCATACCTCACCTATGCTAACTGTGCTTGGGGTTCAACTGCAGCAACACACCTAAAGCCAATAATAACCCAACAAAAAGCCGCAGTAAGAATAATCACTAAATCCCATCCCTGGCAACACACCCCCCACTCTTCATAGATCTAAACTTACTCCCTGTTCAGAACATCCACACTTACTACTGTGCAGTCTATATCTACAGGACCTTAAATTCCAATATTAACCTTGACCTAAAATGCTTTCTTGAAAGTTGTGACAGGATCCACAGGCATAACACCAGACACAAACATCTCTATGACATTCCCCGTGTCCGACTAAACCTTTACAAAAATTCAATGTATTTCAAAGGTCCTGAAATCTGGAACACCCTACCTGAAAACTCTAGAACTGCACACACATTCATCACTTCCAAAACTACACTTAGAAAACATCTTATATCCCTGATACACCCCGACAACTAACTACAGGATAACCACCTGGTGGTTCACAATTACATTCCCTCACCCACTGACTATAAACACAGAAATACTTATCTTAATCTTAAAATAATGAATTCTAACTAGTCATAAGTTTTCCTATGATATTCCAATATAGACACCTTGTATTGTGCTAAAACAAAAGCATTCACATTGCTAAACTCACAAATTATGATGTAGTCACTTAGCCTTAATACCATAATCTGTAAGGATTTAATGTTAAGAATTAGTCTAAGTCTGCCCGAAATGCCTAGCCATGCTAGGTGTCCTAGTGGCCCCCTCTGTAATTAGTATTTTATAACATGTAAACCACACAATATCGAAATCCTGTAAACCCCACACTGTAACCCTTATAGAGAATAAACTTGAATTAAATTGAATTGAATTGAATTTCCTCCTTACCAGTTAAATCTACTTCACACTCACTCCCAAACCCATCTAGGTGAAGCTTCAGTCTCCTATTTTCCTCCTGAGGAAGTAGAATCTCCTTCTTCAACACTTGAACCTGAGATTCTAAAACACTACAACAAGCCATGGTGCTTGGTAACACCCCATACTAACTCCCAGACAGGTTAGGCAGGTATGACCATACGTGACCACTGACCTCAGCTTACTGAACTCAAGAATAAAGTTACAACTCGTTTGAGATACTCAGTAGAATTAATCTGTAAATTAATATATGGTCAATAAATAGTTTTAACTAAGATATAAATAAGCAAGAAGGGATTTTGAAAAATTTTCTCTAAATCAACATTGGTGGATGAGGGTGAAGAGTGGGTGGTGGGTGAGGTGAGGAGTGGGAGGTGGGTGGGGGTAAAGAGAGGGTGGTGGGAGAGGGTGAAGAGGGGGTGGTGGGTGAGGGTGAAGAGGGGTGGTGGGTGAGGGTAAAGAGGAGGTGGTGGGTGAGGGTGAAGAGAGGGTGGTGGGTGAGGGTGAAGACGGGGTGGTGGGTGAGGGTGAAGAGGGGGTGGTGGGTGAGGGTGAAGAAGGGGTGGTGGGTGAGGGTGAAGTGGGGGTGGTGGGTGAGGGTGAAGAAGGGGTGGTGGGTGAGAGTGAAGAGAGGGTGGTGGGTGAGGGTGAAGACGGGGTGGTGGGTGAGGGTGAAGAAGGGGAGGTGGGTGAGTGTGAAGCGGGGGTGGTGGGTGAGGGTGAGGAAGGGGTGGTGGGTGAGGGTGAAGAGGGGGTGGTTAGTGAGGGTGAAGATGGGGTGGTGGGTGAGGGTGAGGAAGGGGTTGTGGTTGAAGGTGAAGAGGGGGTGGTGGGAGAAGGTGAAGAGAGGGTGGTGGATGAGGGTGAGGAAGCGGTGGTGGGTGAGGGTAAAGAGGGGGTGGTGGGTGAGGGTGAAGAGGGGGTGGTGGGTGAGGGTGAGGAGGGGTGGTGGGTGAGGGTAAAGAGGAGGTGGTGGGTGAGGGTGATCAGGGGGTTGTGGGTGAGGGTGAAGAGGGGGTGGTGATCGAGGGTGAAGAGGGGGTGGTGGGTGAGGGTGAAGAAGGGGTGGTGGGTGAGAGTGAAGAAGGGGTGGTGGGTGAGAGTGAAGAAGGGGTGGTGGGTGAGGGTGAAGATGGGGTGGTGGGTGAGGGTGAAGAGGGGGTGGTGGGTGAGTGTGAAGAGGGGGTGGTGGGTGAGGGTGATGAAGGGGTGGTGGGTGAGGGTGAAGAGGGGGTGGTGCGTGAGCGTGAAGAGAGGGTGGTGGGTGAGGGTGAGGAAGGGGTGGTGGGTGAGGGTGAGGAGGGGGTGGTGGGTGAGGGTGAAGGGGGGTGGTGGGTGAGGGTGAAGAGAGGGTGGTGGATGAGGGTGAGGAAGCGGTGGTGGGTGAGGGTAAAGAGGGGGTGGTGGGTGAGAGTGAAGAGGGGGTTGTGGGTGAGGGTGAAGAGAGGGTGGTGGGTGAGGGTGAGGAAGGGGTGGTGGGTGAGGGTGAAGAGAGGGTGGTGGGTGAGGGGTGAAGAGGGGGTGGTGGGTGAGGGTGAAGAGTGGGTGGTGGGTGAGGGTGAAGAGTGGGTGGTGGGTGAGGGTGAGGAGGGGGTGGTGGGTGAGGGTGAGGAAGTGGCCCCTTTCTTTTATATCTTCAGGCAGATCACTCGGAATCTTTGGTCTTGGGAAGTCCTCTTTGTGTATAAAACATCGGAGTCTTTGTTAGAAGGACATCCTGTGCATCCTATGGGAAGGTGTATTAAAGATGTAACCAGTGATGTCAGTTGGCTGGGGTGGGTTTTCTCTCTCTGGTATATAGAGTTCTTCCATGGTATATTAACTGTCGCTTCTCTAGTTGGTTCAGCCTGACATTTATTGCGTCGATCTCCTGTTGGATGTACAGATCGTCCATTCTGATTCTGTCCCTCAGTCTGGTGCTTGTGATAAACCGGACTGTCTTGTTCTGAACTCTTTACAGCTGCAACGTTTTTTGTTGTCAGCAACATGGGTGCACAAGAATATTCAAGCATAGGTCTCATCATCTTATTAGTTTATACCTAGTTGTACTTTACTTAATTCTAGCTCAGTACATAGTCAACACCAAATTCATTATGTTTGTTAGTTAGTACACTCTACTTGACCAATGTGCATTAACTGTATACTTGTCCAAACATCCCACTACTACAGATATCAGTCCCTTCAAGAAAGGTTCCTTGATGCTGGTGAGGGGCTCTTAATCTAGGGAATTTGATCTGTGCTCCAGTTCCCTTAATTAAGCCTGAATACCTTCCATATCCCCCCCACAGGCGCTGTATAATCCTACAGGTTTAGCGCTTCCCCTTGATTATAATACTAATAATGCAGAAATCAGAACTAGAACTCACCACACTATACAGGATATAAAGAATTACTATTTAAACCTAAAAGATGATTGATCACGTCGACCCTGATCTAAACCTACATAATCTAACACCCAATCAAAATTTATTGGATAGTAACTGCCTTTATTACACAGCATCACAAGCCAGCACTATCCTAAATACTGCTAAAAGCCTAACAGTTCTTAACTACAACATCAGGTCCTTAAGCAAACACTATGATGACCTCCTCACATTCCTTGATTCCCTAAAGACACCCTTCTCCTGTATTATTCTCACTGAGACCTGGCTTAAGCAGGACACAATAGATATCTACTCACTACCAGGATACACAGCAATCTACAACTGCAGACCATACCAAGTTGGGGGTGGTATTGCAATCTATTATTCTAACCAACTATCTTGTATTATCACCACATGCTATAGTGAGGAATACGGAGAATATATTTTTGCTAATTTTACTGTAAAAATTCTTAAGACTCCTATAACAATCGGTGCCATTTACCGGATGCCTCACACAAACATCCCAAATTTCAATGAGAAATTAAAGAAACTGATAACAAACAGACAAATGAACAAGCACCACCTTCTCTTAGCTGGAGACTTCAATATCAACCTTGGCCTACCAGATGATCAGCCTGTAACTGATTCCATCAACAATATGAACAACACACTTCTCATACCAACAATAACTAAACCAACCAAGCTGACTGAGACAAGTGCAACCATAGCTGATCATATAATGACCAATATACTAGCCCCCTTAAGTCAGGGGTAATTCCAGGCAGCACTACTGACCACTACCCTACCTTCCTCTTAACAAACATTAGTAAACTACCACTGGAATACAACAAAGTTTCATTTAGACTCCATGACGAGGCCTCAATAAGTAATTTCCCCGCAGAGCTAGAGACTGTTGACCAGCCTACAGAATTCTCCAAGGCCAATGGTATTGACGATTGAACAGACATATTTCTGAATAAATTACTTAGACTATACAACAAACATTGTCCTTTAAAAACGAAACAGATCACGAATAAACGGTTTGGTTGTCCATGGCTAACTAACAGCATACTGAAATCCATTGATAAGAAACACCAATATGAAAAGCAATATAGACAAGGCTTAATACACAAAGATATTCTTAAACATTATTCATCAGTTCTCACCAAACTAATCAAAAAGCCAAACATTTGTACTACTCCAGCAGATTCACTGAAACAAGAGGAGATATAAAGAAGACCTGGAAAACACTCTCAGATTCTGGGAACTCACAAACTGAAAAAAACAAGGATGTTGTCCTGACTAAACTGAATGAAACACCACTGCATCCCATTGATAGAGTTAACAAGATAAACGACTTCTCAACCATAGGATCTAATCTCGCCAGTAAAATCGCAGGCACCAACGCCCATGAAAATGATTACTTTGATGGGAATTTCCCAAACTCCTTCTATCTTGCACCTACTGAGCCCACTAAGGGACCCCACAGATGTAAACAACCATAGGCCAATATCAAACTTACCAAAACATACTCGACCCCTGCCAATTTGGCTTCAGAAAAAATAAAAGCACTAATGATGCAATTGTAAAAATGCTAGATCTGGTTTACACAGCACTGGAAAATAAGGAATATCCATTAGGACTTTTTATTGACCTAAGAATCAAAGTTTTTGACACAGTAGATCACGGCATCTTACTCCACAAACTTAACCATTATGGTACAAGAGACCATGTACTTGCATATTTCAAATCCTACCTTACTAATAGGTGTCAGTATGTCAACATTAAAGACAACCTCATCAACACGGCCACTTGATACTGGAGTACCACAGGGAAGTGTCCTTGGTCCCCTGCTCTTTCTCTTATACATCAATGATCTTCCCAACGTATCACAACACCTGAAACGCATTCTCTTTGCTGAAGACACGAATTATGTCATCTCCCACCCAAATCTTGCCACCCTCCACACCATTGTTAACGAGGAGCTACTCAAAATATCTACTTTGATGACAGCCAATAAACGTACACTTAACACTTACAAAACCTTCTATATTATGTTTGGTAACAGAGCAGGTGTTGCACAACTTAACATTAAGATCGACAACACTCTTATTGCCAGACATAATGAGGGAAAATTCCTAGGCCTGCACCTCGACAGCAACCTGAATTTCAGCACCCATATCCAAGACATAACAAAAAAAGTATCCAAAACGGCTGGGATCCTCTCCAAGATAAGTTACTACGTACCACAATCTGCCCTTCTCACACTATACCATTCACTCATTTATCCCTACCTCACCTATGCTATTTGTGCCTGGGGATCAACTGCAGCAATACACCTAAAGCCAATAATAGCCCAAGAAAAAGCTGCAGTAAAAATAATCACGCAATCCAATCCCAGGCAGCACACTCCCTCACCCTTCATAGATCTAAACTTACTCACTGTTCAGAACATTCACACTTACTACTGTGTAACCTACATTTACAGAACCTTAAATTCAAATATTAACTCTGATCTACAACACTTTCTTGATAGTTGTGACAGGACTCACAGGGATAACACCAGGCACAAACATCTCTATGACATTCCCCGTGTCCGGCTAAACCTATACAAAAATTTAATGCACATAAAAGGGCCTAAAATCTGGAAACTCTAGAGCTCCAGACACATTCGTCACTATCAAAAATACCATTAGAAAACATCTTATCTGCCTGACACACCCCACCGTTAGCTAACTACATGAAAACTGCCTATTCTTTTGTATCATACACAGATAAAAAACAACCTAAACCTCCCCTCACTATCTGTGATTCCCCACAATTCGCACCTGCACTCACCCATTTGACTATAAACATAGAAATACATAATACAACTATTACCTAATGAATTTTAACTAGTCATAAGTTTGCTTGTGATACTCCAATATAGAAACTATGTATTGTACCGAAACAAAAGTATTCACATTGCTAAATGTACGAATTGTAATGTAGTTACTTAACCTTATTACCAATATGCTCGATAATCTGTACAAATAAAGTTTTGAATTAATCTTAGTTTGCCCGAAATGCCTAGTCATGCTAGGTGTGACAGTGGCCCTCTTTGTAATTAATATTTTATAATGTAAACCACACAATATCCTATTATATGTAAACCCCACATTATAATCTTTATTGAGAATAAACTTGATTTGATTTGACATAGGTGCTTCTTGACATAGATGAGATCTGATTAAAGGTGTATAGGTGACTGCCTCTTCAAATCCACCATGCACTCTCAACGCATCAAATCTGTCATTCTGCAAATCTCGAATCCTCCCTTTTAACAACTCGATCTCCTCCACGGGATACTGCCCTGCCTGCACGCCTCTCTCATAACAACCTTGCAACCTACCCTCGAAATACTGCTGCAGCCCATATGTCATCCAACCCTGGTACTTTCCCCATCGCACATAAAACTGCCGAATCCTCTCCTTAGCTACCCCATCCCACCACCCCAGCAAGTCACCCACATCCCTATGCTCTCCTCACAAATTCTCCCACATTGTCCCAAAATCTAACCCCGCCTCCTCCACCCCAAGAAGTTTCACATTTAACTTCCAATACCCTGGATACCTCTTAGGCAAGCTGGCCCAAGTCAAGTCCGCATAAACAGCTCTATGATCCATGTATACAGCATCTACCGTACGCACGCTCATCACCGGCACACTCCTCGTCACATATAACCTATCTAGTCTGGCCGCGTATCCCCGTCTATGAAATGTATGCTCAACCATCAGGTCCCCACCTCCAATAACATCCCTTAACCCCACGCCCAGCAAAAGATCCCTTAGGCTAACCAAAAAACACCCTGCCCCCCATGGCTCCACATCCTTTCTACGTACTACAGAATTCCAATCACCGCCTACGATTGTTACCGAGAGAAGAGATCACAAATAATAAATCAAAACATCACGCACAAACTCATTCTTCACCCATACATCACGCTCCGCCGGCGCATACACACAAACCACTGCCAGTCGCTCACCCCTCCACCATCCATCTACCCAGAGTACCCAACCCTCCTCCCCTCCCTCACATCTAATTACAACAAACGGGCTCGTCTCCCAAATCAGGATTCCAACCCCACCCTTCAAACGTTCTGAATATGCCACAAACACACTCTATATCCAGCCACATTCAAATCCCGATCAACCTTAAAATTATGCTCCTGCATAAACACAATATCTATGGCATAATGCCTCAAAAACCCCTGTGGCCACAAACGCTTCACATCCGCACACATCCCATTTACATTTACAGTCATACACCTGAAACCTTTGTGAAGGGTTTTACATGCTGCCCTGGAACTCCTTTCATAGGGCGCATTACCAGCCTTCCTACTTTTCCAACCACGCTTTCCACTGTGAGCGCGATTCTCCCCCGGTCGAACACCTGACCGGACACACCTGTGGCACCTCCACTCACCATGTCAGCCCACGGTTTCTTCCCCGGCCTCTGTGCCGGAGTCAAAACATCATTAGAATCAGAGTGCGTTGCCGCCCTCTTTCGCCAAACACTCTCTGCATCCATGTTCTGGTCGAGAGATGCCTCACAATGTACCTCCGCCACCACCTCGACCACGGTCACCACTCCTGTAGAAGCGGCACCCGCAGTCAGCTGACTGCCTCTCCTCTGGTCATTGTGCTCCTCTGGTCCTTCCACCGACTGTACATCATCCCCAGCTTTCCTCGTCTCCAAAAACCTGTCCGTCAACTGCTCTAAAGCCATATCCTCCGCTCGTTCCTCACCACTCAGCTTGGTCTCCCCTTCCACCAAAGCGGAGACCATAAAGCCTACAGGTATTGATGGGCTCGACCCCACCGTCTGGAACTCTCTCTCCACCTTCTCGCTCCAAGAAGAACTATGGTCATTTACAGGTGTCCCGCTGACAGGCCCCGCCATTGGGTCAGGCCCTCACTCTGTCCCTCTGTCTGCATCCTGTAGTCGCTGCTGCCTCCCACACTGGGCTGCCATATGGTCATAAGCGCTACATAGCCTGCAAGTCTTGCGCTGCCCTGCATAATACACCATCACTTGTGTCCGGAAGTCTTCTAGGATGACGAACGATGGGATAGAATGCCTTAGCATCATCTTCAGGTTGAATGTACCTTCCGACAAGCTGGCGTGCGCCCCATCCGCCCAAGTACCTGCTGTTGCCAGGTGAACAGTACCGTAACGTTCAAAAACGTTCCTTAGGTCTGCCTCATCAGCTTCGAAAGGCACATTACGTACCTTCACCCAGGTGTAGTGTCTCGACACATCAATGAGACGAACTCATATTGCCGAGTTAACGTTCACACAGCCATCTTGATACTTCACCAGGCGTTCATACACTGCCGTCGATCGTAGCTTGACGAATATCTGGTAAGCCCCATTGAGCGATACTCCATACAGATCTTGATCAGCAATGCCATATGTGTCGCGAATAATCATAGGTAGAATCACCTGTGCGGCCTGAGGTGTAACTACACCCCGCACTAAATCAAAGCACACAGTGTTGACACACCTTCTTGTATTCTGCGCCATCTTGAGAAAATCAAACTAAGCAGGAAGGCCTCTCAACCAGGAGCATGTGCGCAGCACAACCACACGGCCCGAGAGCGATATGGTCACTGGTGCTAACTACATGAAAACTGCCTATTCTCTTGCATCATACACAGATAAAAAACAACCTAAACCTCCCCTCACTATCTGTGATTCCCCACAATTCGCACCTACACTCACCCATTTGACTATAAACATAGAAATATATAATACAACTATTACCTAATGAATCTTAACTAGTCATAAGTTTGCTTGTGATACTCCAATATAGAAACTATGTATTGTACCGAAACAAAAGTATTCACATTGCTAAATGTACGAATTGTAATGCAGTTACTTAACCTTATTACCAACATGCTCGATAATCTGTACCAATAAAGTTTTGAATTTATCTTAGTCTGCCCGAAATGCCTAGTCATGCTAGGTGTGTCATTGGCCCTCTTTGTAATTAATATTTTATAATGTAAACCACACAATATCCTATAATATGTAAACCCCACATTGTAATCTTTATTGAGAATAAACTTGATTTGATTTGACATAGGTGCTTCTTGACATAGATGAGATCTGATTAAAGGTGTATAGGTGACTGAGGTGGACTTTTGAAAAGTTTACTTTTTTGGTGACGTGATTTAGTATGGAGCAGCCGGAGTAGTACGTATTCCCAGAGATCCATTACTTGTGATTTTACATGTCCTTATAACCCCGTCGCTTTATTATAGTCCCGTGCTACATGAACCTTTGCTAATTAAGATCGCCGAATCATTCGTATATCGAATAATCAGTAGGTAAAACTTCCACTCACCCTCAGTGTAACACATTCAGATGAGAAAGGAATGAAGAACTTTATAAATATGAAATGAAAAACGTTAGTTATATCATAACAATGTAGTATGACACCTCTCCTCAATAACTTATAAAAGCCTCATAAATTTAGTAAAAATGGGGCTTCTTGATATGAGGGGCAGCCTGATTAAACCTGTGGTCCTAAAAGTTCAATTTATGCAGCCTATCCTTTACCTTCCGGTAGAAAGAGCAGCACTACTGTGATCCTTGAATCACCCCTCCCAAGTCTCGTACATGGAACCTTCGCTCCATTGAAATATTTGAGTTTGTCCTGCACGTCATTTCAGTTTTTATTTCCTCCATTCTTCCAGAGCAGAACAACTGAGACTTATCTATATTGAACATTTTTTTTCTTTTTTTTTTTACTAATCATGGGAAGCGCTAAACACGTAGGGATTATACAGTGCCTATGGGGGGATGGAAGGTATTCAGACTCAATTTGGGGTATATTGAACATTATATTGTTGTCAGAGGCCCACTAGAAGACTCCAATTATATGCTCTTGAATATTTGCTGTCTTCAAATACAGAGGTGACTAAATATCAAGACAACAGAAGCGGTGGAAAGGTAATGATGTTTGGATCAGTCCATCAGCATTATAAAAAATAGTTTTAATGTGGTCAGTCCCTCAGCCAGGATAAATCTTTACTGTTCAAGTCTTGTCATTATTATAAACCGTTATTATAATGAAACAGCATCGAGTCTTATGAGGTGAAGATAATGTAACATGCCATACCACAGGTGGGGTTAGAACCCGCTATCAGAGAATCATAAAACTCCAGGCCGACGCATTAGCTAGCTACCTGGCCCAGTGGCTAACGCTTCGGTTTGGAGTTTTATGACTCTCTGATCGGGGTTCTAACCCACCCGTGGTATGGTTTGTTTCCAATCGTGTCATTACGATTTCGTGAGTCATGATGTAACTTGGGTTGAAGAACTTGACGAGTTTCATTTTGATAAATTCTATGAAGATGTGGAAAATACTGTATATATTTTCCAGAAATACAGTAGTTATATGTAAATAGATGGCCATACTGTATTTAATAAAAATTATGTTATAAAAAATGGGAAATTCTGTGCCTGCGCAGAAGAGACTCGCCATGTTTGAACTGGACAACACAAACGTTAATGAATAATGGGAAGAATTTTCCTGCTCTAGAGGTAAAATTGGGCTGACACCTCTCAAATATGAGCCAAAATTGTTGGATATGCATTCCTGCATAACTTGAGATATCAGACGACTGGACAAGACAGCTCCAGGAACCTCAGATAAGCTATCTAGATTTGTGTTATAATTCTGGCCAGTATTAATCATAAATTTAGTTAGAATGAGGTTTTCTGAGTATGATACACCTTAATCTACAGTCAAATTGGCGAGTGATATTAAGATATATTCTCCTTCTGGTATGTAAATGTGTGTATATATAACCATTTATTAATTTTAATATACAGTCCACAAATTTATGTATTTACCAGAATTCCTGGTGATGCATATTTCAGTTGTAATTAATAGGTCTAGAGCAACTTGTGGATATGACAGTTGTAGGTATCGAAGGGGGACATTTTTTGCGACCTACATGTCCCAAATTCCTACTTGTCTATGTAACTGATAAATAATAGCTGTCTTTGTTGTTTACTGGTATGTACATTATGAGTTACATACAGATAAATGCAATTTTCCATTTTGATATTTTTTCCCTTTGTGAAACTTGACAGATACCTCAAAGTTATTATGTATTGCATCTTTAAAATGAGTTAGTTGGCTGGTCTGCAACTGCACAATTAATTCTTGTAGACCTAGTCTTATTTCCTCCAGACCAAAATAACCCTTGTGATATTTGTTCGAGAGCTATTCAAGTGTTTTACAGCTTAATTTATTCTGTACCATGGCACTCAATAACCAGTCTGATTACTTCAGATTATATTTATTACTTAAAGTTTTAAGAGTGCTCTCCAGTTTAATTCTAAACTGCTGTAAACCTTTGTAAGTATGATCTGGAGATTTTAAATTAACAATGATATTCACTAGATCCAACCTACTTTGTTCTATAAGTGACCTTCAACAAGTCAACTGCTTCCTTGTAAGAATCATCTACATTGGGAAAGGCTTGTATGAGTATGTGAGCATCTCCTCTTACCTGTCCTTTGAGGTAAAATAATTTAGTTACACAGGCTAGGTCACTCCTGTCATGCACAGCTGCTTTAAAATTTGACCAAAACTCCTCCCAATTTTCTCCAGGATTAAATACAGGTAAACATAATTCTGGGAGTTTTGGCAAAGACATCTTATTTGTTGGAGCAGACTGATTAACTGCCTGTTTTACACATTTTAATTTATTCAAGGCCTGACTTTTACAAGAATCTTTTCCTCTAATTCATAATACTGATTAATCATAAGATCTACTTGAGTCTCATCTACACAGTTTACTAATAAATCTCCTTCATATTTGTTGTAATATAATTTGTATGAATCATATATATTCCCCAAAGCATCGAAATACAATTTTAAACCATCAGTATTCACAGTTTCTTGATTCATTAATTCCAAACATTTATTATATGCCTTGGTTACATGACCCTTTCTAGCCTGCAGTGATGGTTTCTTTGCTCTATATTCCATATGTTTGTCTTCTATATTAATTTCCTCATTTTCAGCCATGATGCAATGTATTAAATTCAACTTAATTAATAACACTGATTACAACTTACAACACTGATACAACTTGCCTTTGAATAAATCCTAGCTACACTTGAGCTTTGCAATTACATGTAAGAAAATTGTAATATAAATTTTAAATACACATTAATAATGTTAGCTACACTTGAGCTTAGTAATTACACACGTAAGAAAATTATATAAATTTTAAATGTACATTAATACTGTTAGCTATACTTGAGCTTAGTAATTACACATGTAAGAAAATTATATAAATTTTAAATGTACATTAACACAAACCTTTAGCCAGGCATGGCTCATCAAAATTAATATTATACAAATTAATATAAATCCTTGCCAGAATTTGGCATAGCAAAATTAATATTATACACAAAAATATAATTAGCAACACTTGGCTTATCCAAATTAATATAGTAATAATTATAATCCACTATACATTAAGTAAATTTGTTGACTTAACATCCACCTCCTTCTGTCATTTCACATATAATTATTAAGTAGTTAACTAATTAATGGCTTCACTAATTACCTCCGGTTCAAGAAGGACCAACAGGCAAATTAAATGTGGAAAATTACATTTATCTGAATGTATCATTATGTACATAACAGTAAATGAACAAAGATAATTATTATTTATCAGTTAGACAAGTAGGAATTTCAGACACCTAGGTCGCAAAAAATGTCCCCCTTCGATACCTACCACTGTCATATCCACAAGTTGCTCTGGACCTATTAATTACAAATGATATATGTATCACCAAGAATTCTGGTAAATATATAAATTTGTGGACTGTATATTAAATTAATAAAGGATTATATATATATACACATATACATAACAGAAGGAGAATATCTTAATATCACTCACCAATTTGACTGGAGATTAATGTGTATCATACTCAGAAAACCTCACTGTCTATACATGAAATAACACTGGCCAGAGTTAAACATAACAGACTTATCTGAGGCTCCTGGAGCTGTCTTGTCCAGTCGCCTGACATCCCAAGTTATGCAGGAATGCATATCCAACAATTTCGCCTCCTATTTGAGAGGTGTCAACCCAATTTTACCTCTAGAGCACGAAAATTCTTCACATTATTAACTAACGTCTGTTACTCCATTCAAACAACAATGGCGAGACTCCTCTGCGCCGGTGCAGGGTTTCCCATTTTCGATAACATGATTTTTACTGTATACAATATAGGCCATCTATTTACCTATAAATTACCGTATTTCCGGAAAATATACAGTATTTTCCACAATAATATTAATACCAATATTGTTGGTAAATTACAAGATTATTGAGTTGACTGTATGGTGGTTTGTGACTTCAAAAGAGAGGAAGGAGGGGGGGGGGGATCTGTTGAGCATACAACATTTTACAAAAATACATGTATACACATATTTTTTAATGGACCCTCATCATTTAATTACTGAATCATAATTATTATTTTTTGGAAACACACCCTAACGCTACCACTTCAGCTAGAATCTAAGATGGCTACTGCGAAACTACTGTACATCAGGAAACACTTATTCTGTGTCCTGACAAACTTTACCTGGTATGATGGATTATGACGGATTTTTATTAAATATCTTTTTCTAAGTAAATCGTGAAAGGATGAGCTCTCATAAGTATATATTTGTGTACATGATACTGAATGGGAATTGTCTTTTATCGTACATGATAAAACTTACCATTATAGAATATAGTGTATTTATAAGATCATGTATACCATAGTAATTGAAATATCCAAACATACTAAAGAAAGATTTTGATCTTTTCTGCTATTTCTTGTCAATGAACTCTGTTAGTTTAATAGTAATGACATACAATGACTATATAAATGTTAATTAGGTCTTCAATTCATTGAAGGAGTGATGACGTGCACACTCTTCAATCTACTGTTGTTATCCCTGGTGCTGGGAGTGCTAGGCCAGAGTCAGCCGAGTGGTCAGCCGCAGCCAACCTCTAACATCACTGATGTCAAACCTCCGGCTGAGAATATCACAGGAGCGCTTAATGAGCTGAAAGGAATTCTGACAAGAATGGAGTCAATACTGACCAACACTTCAGAGAACACCAGGAGGTTGGCGACCGCTGTCTTACATAACTTCAACTGCACTGAAAGTAACTATTTCATCTTATTATTATAGGTATAACTTTCTTAATTTTGCTTTAATAACCACATAAATTCATGAAAACGCTGACATGTCAATACTTTTATACAGTTACCTTAATGATATATTTAATTAAATTAATTATATATTTAATTTAATTAATTTAATAATTTTGTTCTTTAATAACAGATTTCAGGCGGGACGTCTATTATTATTTTAAATAGTGATTCGTAAATTATGTTTTTACCTTAACTACTTTTTGGGCAATAAGTAATGTCCTCAGTTCTAGTCTTAGGATTACAATAGTTACAGTACAAAAACGTCTATGCTATATTTATTTTTCTGACCTGTAAACCTTCTACTCACACAATAATAATAATAATAATAATAATAATAATAATAATAATAATAATAATAATAATAATAATAATAATAATAATAATATCTTTATTTCTACAAGTACATGTACAAGATATACAAGCCTAGCTGACATCAGCTGATATGTAGCTGACATGTAGCTGACTGTAAACAACAAATGGAACAAACAGTATTAAAATAATAATATATAAAATCCATATATATCATCCTACAGTATATATACCAACATTCAAAACAAAATTCTTTTTTTTATAATAAGCTTATCCTAGCGAACCTACCCAGAAGACCTGTTCAAACACTGGAAACTAACTACTTTTAGTGGTCATTTCAACTAGCTAGCTAGGAGAGTTGCCAAGTATGCCAGGAATTGTAAATGACTACCATGAAAATCTATGTAGTCTGCAGGACGAGTAACAGGCGAACTCATCCTTGGATTGCATGCAATCTGTGGTAAATGGTCCCATGGGTCAAGTATGAACTTTAAACCAGCAAGCACTATTGATATAAAATCAGGAGAATGTCTTTAGGTCTCCCAAACGAGATACACCTGTTGGAGAAAATTAAGTCTACAATAAAAGACAAGAACGCCAATAAAATTTCCTTCTTAGAAAACATGACAGCCTTGTATAACAGCTGGAAAAATATAACATGTGGGTTGGATGAGGCTGTCTTAAAGGGCAGTGCATCAGAGGGTGCTGGCATTGTCCTGAAGGAGAGTGCACCAGATGAAGTTGGTATTGTCCTGGAGTATAATGCACCAGAAGGGGATGGTGTTGTCCTAGAGGATAGTGCAAATGGAGACAGTGGCCCTGGTGATGAAACAAGTAAAGACAATGTTATACAATTTCCAGTGATACAAAATAGCAATACTACTGGAGATGGAATAAAAGGGGAAGATGCTTTGGGAAATAGTGTTAACACATTATTAGTAAAAAGTGATGGAACCACTGATGTCCATGCAGGGGCTGCAGGCATCGGGGAAACAGAAAAAATGGACCACCAGTAGGAAATGCAGCCACAAAATATCGTGGCAAACAAAAATTCAATCTATGCAGATTCTATGCCTTGGGAATCTGAAGGGATTGTTTATCTGGAAAAATAAGTGGGACATGCACTTTTGACTATCACAAAAAATGCCGAAACCACATGACAACAGGATGGAGCAACTCTTCTTGTAGTTTATTTCACCCCAAAATGTGTCACTTGTCAGCCCATGAAAGACAATGCTACAACATATACTGTCAGGCACATCATCGAAAGGGGACAAGAAGATCACCCAGACTGTGGGAAACAAAAGAGAGAAGCCAAAACCTCTCCAAAGAAGGAAATTTTTTAGTGTCAGAAAGGAAGCAAGACTGGCAAGAAGTGACAGAAATCCTACACCAAAATTCTGGAGTGGAAGGGTAGTCATTGGCCTCCACTCCAGAACACTAGATATTAATGCCAGCAAACAACACCCCCTTAAATTCCATCAATATGACGACATCTTTGCAAACATACAGGGTCTGAAGCCACCAACAAACAACAAAATACCTTATATCATGGGACTGCCCACGGAGTCAAATGCAATGTTTTCAGTTTTCACAGAGACCCATATAAAAAGATAATTTTGACAACGAAATATGGATCTCAGGTCATAACCTATTCAGATGTGACAGACTAAATAGGCAGAAAGGGGGATGGGATTGGCCTGTACGTCACAGAGTCACTCATTTGCTCAGAATTACTAAACACCTCATATGACGTAGTTGAAGTTTTGGCAGTAAAGGTCGAAAACCAAAACTTGTCATTGTGGTTGTATAGGAGCCTCTGGATGCAACTTCCCAGCAATTCCAGAAACAGCTTTTAAAAATTGACAACTGTCTGGAAAATTTCCAAACTCATTCCCCAAGCATCTTGCTACTGGGGAATTTCAACTTGAGACACTTAAAATAGAGGAGTGTAGCAAATAATGTTTTAGCAGAGATCACCCCAAGAGGCAGCTCAGATGAAAATTCACACACACACGAGCTATTAAATCTCTGCACCAAATTCATCTTAATTAAACCAGCAAATAATAGAGCCTGCAAGACTGGAAAATACACTGGACGACGATCTGATACGTAATATAACGCTCAGATCACAGCTTAATAGAGGTACAGACATGTATGGACAGGGTTCCAGACCAGCAAAATATGATCAGTTATAAGGGTGCCTTCACAAAATTCAACTTCAATGACAAAAACTTATCATGGGAACAAGTCAACCATGTCCTAAATAAAACAAGCTTGGAAGATATCCTAATCATCATGGATCCGAACTTTTGTCTAGAAAAAATGAACTCTGTGGCACTTGAGGTCTGCTCAAGGCACATTCCATTAAGAAAAAGAAAGAGAAGATGTAAACTAGAAAGAGAGAGAGGCTCCCTATGCAGGCGATGGTGAAGAATCACAGGGTTGCTGAGAGGGGCCAATATATCTTAAATACAAAGGGAGGCACTGGTCAGAGAAATAGCAAATAATGAACTTTAGCTTAAGGAATCTTACTGGATACAAGAATCACAGGATGAACTTAAAGCCATCAATGAAATTGAAAGAAACCCAAAATACGTCTTCTCTTATGCCAAATCTAAGGAGAAAACAGCATCCAGTAGACGAGATGGGACCTACACAGATGACAGTAAAGAAATGAGTGAGATACTAAACTCCCAATATGACTCAGTGCTCAGTGAGTCGTTAACCAGTCTCATGGTCGACAATGTAAATGAATTTTTTATGACCAAGACTCAAAATTTGATCACTTCAAAAATCTATGATATTATTCTCACACCATAATAATTTGAAAAGGCAATTATTGACATGCCCATGCACTCTGCCCCAGGCCCAGACTCGTGGAACTCTGTGTTCATCAAGAAGTGCGTGAAGCCCTTGTCACATGCCTTGAGCATTCTATAGAGAGGGAGCATTGGCAAAGGAGTCATTCCACAAGAGTGACAGTAAAGCAATTGCAAAGAACTACAGACCGATAGCATTAACATCCCATATAAATTTTTTTGAAAGGGTTCTAAGAAGCAAGATCGCCAACTACCTAGAGACCCATCAGTCACACAACCCAGGGCAACACGGGTTTAGAGCAGGTCGCCCCTGTCTGTCCCAGCTACTGGACCACTATGACAAAGTACTGGATGCTTTGGAGGATAAACAAAATGCAGATGTAGTGTACACAGACTTTGCAAAAGCCCCCAACAAGTGCGACCATGGTGTAACAGTGCACAAAATGCATAACAAAAGAATTGCCACGACAGTGGCCGCCATCGACGACACTGCAAGACTCCAGGGACACATCAACTAAATCTTTAAATGTGATGCAGAAAACAACATGAAGTTCAATGAAGAGAAATTTCAACTAATCAGATATGGAAAACTTGAGGAAATTCAAACTTTATCAGGGTATGAAAAAAATCTAATCACACAACAGAGCGAAAAATTAATAAAAAGGACCTGGGAGAGAAAATGTCAGAGGATCTCACCTTCAGAGACCACAAGAATGTATCTACCTCATCTGCTAGAAAAATGAGAGCATGGAAAATGAGAACCTTGAAAACTAGGGACGCCAAGCCCATGATGATTCTCTTCAAATCCCTTGGTCTCTCTAGGCTGGAATACTGCTGTACACTAACTGCTCTCTTCAAGTCACTCTACAGAGACCTTTCACGGCACATATAAGTGCGATGAAGCACCTAAATTACTAGGAACGGTAGAAGTCCCTTGATTAGTATTTCCTGGAACGCAGGCGAGAAAGACACATGAAAATCACTCCCTACGAAAACAAAAGACTTGGCAGGAGATGCAACATTCCCCCAATGAAAAGCAGGGGCGCTACGAGTACACTGAGAGACATCACAATAAGTGTCAGGGACCCAAGACTGTTCAACTGCCTCACAGCATACATAAGGGGGATTACCAATAGATCCGTCTGTCTTCAAGAAGGCGCTGGACAGGCACCTAAAGTCAGTACCTGACCAGCCGTGCTATGGTTTGTCGGTTTTCGTGCAGCCAATAGTAACACCCTGGTTGATCAGACTCTGATCGACCACGAGGCCTGGTCTCACACTGGGCCACTGGGGCGTTGACCCCCGAAACCCTCTCCAGGTATGTCGGCCTTAAAATTATCGATTCAATGGACCAGTGGTGAGGGAAGTGACCTGCTAGTCTTATGGCAGATACACAAATAACCCGCACATAGAAGAGAGGAGCTTACGACCACGTTTCGGTCCGACTTGGACCATTTACAATGTCACACTAACCAGAACGAACGAACGAACGAACGAACGAACGAACGAAAGTTCAGGTAAGATCCCAAAAGGGATGAGCGGGGAAGACGGGACAGACGAAGAATAGTGCTGGAGAGGAGTGTTCTTAGTCGTAGAAATAGAGCCAGGGTTTAACCCAGCAGCGAAGGCGATCGTGGGACAGATACTGAGAAGAGAAATTCAGGCTCTTCAGTTGGGACTCGGTGGGGTGAGCGGGGAGGAAGGGACATGCGACGTTTAGAGCTAGAGAGGAGTGTAGAACTGAGCTATGTCTTAACCCAAAAGCTAAGGCGAATGTGGGTCAGAGAACGGCACCTGTCAGAGAAGGTACCTGTCAGAGGATTCAAGGTTATTTGTAAATAGGGTTAGGAGCAGGATCATGCAAGGAGTAGAAAAGGTTGTGTTGGTTTGTGGGTCTGCGAATGTCTTCGTCAAGGAGAGAGGTCCAGTAGTCATGTCGTGTCTCAAGTTTGTCTGTTTGTCTGTCACTGAGCGCCTTCCAGTACAGATTCAGCGCAGGGATGTCTAATTGGGCATGGAGAGACTCGCTTGTGGCGAAGTCCTCCCATCTGACATCAAGCACCCAGCGCAGCGCCTTGTTCTGGACACGCTGCAGTTTAAGTAAGTTTGTTTTTGCTGCAAGAGAGATGGCTAGAGGAGAGTAAGTTATCAGAGGACATATTAGAGATTTGCAGAGGTGTAGTTTGGTGCGTTGAGAGGCATGTTTCAGTTTGTAGAGGCCCGCAAGGGCCTTACTAGCTATTGCATGCCTTGAGTGAATATGTCCGTGTAAACGAAGTAGGTAGTCAAGATTAACGCCAAGGACAGTGACAGATTGTGTGATGGGGATGTAAGTGCGGGTGTCTGCTGTTCTGAGCTCGACAGGTAATGGAGGATCACGTTTCCTGTAGTTAAAATACGTAATGCTGGATTTAGCTGCATTGGTTTTGATCCTCCATTTTTGTTCCCAGATGGCTATCCTGTCGACCTCATTTTGTGTTTTGTGTGTGAGTGTATCTATATTAGCATGAGTGATAAGTTGTGTAATGTCGTCTGCATAGGCTAGTGTGATGGAGTTGTGGTATACAGGTGTTGGAATGTCGTTAGTGTATAAAATGTAGAAGGTAGGGGAGAGGACAGATCCCTGGGGTACTCCGGCATTCAGTGTGAAGTAGTCAGAGTAACAGCCTTGGAATGTGATTCTCATGGTACGGCCGTCTAGGAAGTTGCAGAGGAGTTTACGAGTAGTGAGAGGCAGGTTAAAGTTAGTGCAGAGCTTGTACTTGAGCCCTTCGTGCCAGACAGTGTCAAAAGCTTTTTCAACGTCTTTTGCAACCAGGGCTGTCCTGTTTCTTTGTTTTGTGTTTATATGGATGTAGTTGAGGATGATGTTAATGGCATCCTGTGTGGGACTGTGTGTTCTGAATCCAAACTGGCCATCACAAAGTAGAGAATTGTGTTCCAGGTATCTGCGAAGGCGATGATTGATGAGTTTTTTAAAGAGTTTTCCTAAAGTTTCGAGGAGGCTGATAGGGCGATAGTTTCTAGGGTCAGAGTGGTCTTTATTAGGTTTAGGAAGGAGGATAGCAGTAGCAGCTTTAAAGAGGGAAGGAAAGTATCCAGAGGCCAGGGAGGCATTGAGGATGTTTGTGTAGGCAGTAATGATAGAGTCAGGAAGGTGTTTCAGGATAATATGGTTTAGGCCAGAGGTACCAGGGGCCTTGGGAGGAAGGTGTCTGAGGAGAGTTTTAACGTCTGTGTTGGTGAAAGGAGTGTCAAGTTCTTGGGAGGAGGTAAGAGAGTCTAGATGGATGTGGCTGTCTGGTGTTGTTTCGTGTGGGTGTGTAGTGTTCCAGTGTTCTATGTTCTGAATGTGTTGGATAGCGTTAGGGTGGGGTGGGTGAGGGTGGAAGATGTTTGTAGCAGATGTGTTTGAAGATGTTAATAGCAGCCTGTGAATCTGAGATGTGTGTGTTGTTGTGGGTGATGTGTTTGAATTTGTTTGTGGGAGTGGTACTTCTGATTTTTTTTATAAAGTTCCAGAAAGCTTTGTTGTTTTTAATACGCTGTTTGTCTACTTGTATTATGAGCTGTGACCAGTGATTGTTGTGGTCTTGGTCTAGACTGTATAGAATGTTGTTTCTGAGGTAAGTGAGATCTAATCGAACTTGATTAAATCTGTGTGTTGTAGAGGAAGCTGTTGTGGTAGCAGATAATTAGTCTTCTTGTTCTGATTGAGGATTTGAAGGAATAACGAGTGGTGTGGGTTTTCTTTGATATTGCGGTGTTGGCTGCTTGTGTAATGGTGTCCTGGATGAGAGCAAGTTGAGTGTCAGTGTCAGAGATGGGTCTGTTGTTGTAGTCATAGGTGAGGTTAGTATTATCTATGTGTTGTTTGAAGGCATCCCAGTCAGCGTTCTTGTAGGAGAAGGAAGGTGTGGCCGAGATGAGGATAGGGTTGGAGGAGATGTGCAAGATGACTGGGATGCGATCAGAGCCTGTAATAGGGCCTGGTGAGATGTAGTGTTGAAAGAGAGAGCTGGCTCGGTTTGCCAGAATGATGTCTGGTTTGCCTTGGCCAGTGTGGTTGTAGAAGGTGTTGAAGTCTGGGCCAAGATGACTTAGGTGTTTATGGTTTGTGAAGTTGAGTAATTGCTGACCAAGCTGGTTGTTACTGGTGTGATGAAAGGCTGTGTGTTTGGCATTCATGTCAGCTAGTAGGTATGTTGGTGTGTTGGTGTAGTTGAAGACTAAGGAAAGGTCGTGTATGTTGAGAATAGTATTTGGGCGAGCATAGGTGGTGAAAAAGATAAAGGGGCCAAGGTGGGTGTGTATTCTGATCACAAGACAGTGTTGGTGTATAAAAGGGATTGGGAGAAATTCGTGTTTTATGTTGGATTTGACGAGGATGACAACCCCATCATGGGGATCATAGGGGGACTGTAGTGCAGTATAACCATAATGTTGGATATGTTGAGGGGCTTTGAGGCAGGTACTGTTTAGCCAAACTCTCTACTCCTGGGAACTCTTCTGTCCTCTGCCTTCCCTACATTTCCCTCCTTTCTAATCTCAACAATTCCCTCCGTCCCTTAGACATCAAGCTTACTTTCCGCCAGACTAACACTCTTCGCACTAATCTCGTTCATACCTCTCCTCCTTCTACAGATGTTCCTGGCGTCTACTCTATTTCTTGCTCCTCCTATCCTCTTCAATACTTTGGAGAAACTGGCCGATCTCTTTCTGACAGACTTAGGGAGCACAAAAATAGTGTTAGGCTTGCCGACACTAACAATGCTCTGTTCTGTCACGTCAGAGATCACAGCCATCCTATTGACTGGTCTTCTGCTAAAACTGTCTTCCCTACTTCCAACTTTAGCAGTCGCCATCTAGTTGAATCCTGTTTAATACACAACTTTCCTTGCATGAATCTTAGTCCTGGCTTCGTCTCTGTAGATGCCTTCCTCTCCCACTACATTGTAAAATGCTCCAAACTTCAGAACACCCGTGACTTAACCTGATTCCTCAATTTTTCTAATTCTCCCTCTTCCCCTTTCCTCTTTCCTTTTTTTGTCTTTCTTTCTTCTGTCGCGTGTTTCTGTTCCTTCATTATTTATTTCATCACTTCCCCTTCCCCCCACTACTACTACCACCACTACCTCTTCCTGCCTATATATAGCCGTCCTGCTCCACTTCTGGTTAGTGTACTTTGTAAATGGTCCAAGTCGGACCGAAACGTCGTCGTAAGCTCCTCTCTTCTACGTGCGGGTTATTTGTGTATCGTTCCAGTCACGGTATTGCGCCTTTTTTTGTTACTTATGGCAGACTTTCCAGGGACTCGAACATGGACTATTCCTTGATTCACCTTTTAGTGGTAATGTCCAGTACTGTACATGAAAATTAACACATGAGTCCACTACTGTACTTCTCCACTACAGCACCACTCCTTTACTGCACCACTCCACTACTGCACCACTCCTTTACTGCAGCACTCCACTACTGCAGCACTCCACTACTGCAGCACTCCACTACTGCAGCACTCCACTACTGCACCACTCCACTACTGCACCACTCCACTACTGCACCACTCCACTACTGCAGCACTCCACTACTGCAGCACTCCACTACTGCAGCACTCCACTACTGCAGCACTCCACTACTGCAGCACTCCACTACTGCACCTCTCCAGTATTGAACCAGTCCACTACTGCAGCACTCCACAACTACACTACTGCATCACTCTAATGCTTCAGCACTCCACTACTGCAGCACTCCACTACTGCAGCACTTCACTACTGCAGAACTCCACTACTGCAGCACTCCACTACTGCAGCACTCCACTACTGCAGCACTCCACTACTGCAGCACTTCACTACTGCAGAACTCCACTACTGCAGCACTCCACTACTCCAGCACTCCACTACTGCAGCACTCCACTACTGCAGCACTTCACTACTGCAGCACTCCACTACTGCAGCACTCCACTACTCCAGCACTCCACTACTGCAGCACTCCACTACTGCAGCACTCCACTACTGCAGCACTCCACTACTGCAGCGCTCCACTACTGCAGCACTCCACTACTGCAGCACTCCACTACTGCAGCACTCCACTACTGCAGCACTCCACTACTCCAGCACTCCACTACTGCAGCACTCCACTACTGCACCACTACACTACTGCAGCGCTCCACTACTGCAGCACTCCACTACTGCAGCACTCCACTACTGCAGCGCTCCACTACTGCAGCACTCCACTACTACACCACTCCACTACTGCAGCACTCCACTACTGCAGCACTCCACTACTGCAGCACTCCACTACTGCAGCACTCCACTACTGCAGCACTCCACTACTGCAGCACTCCACTACTGCAGCACTCCACTACTGCAGCACTCCACTACTGCAGCACTCCACTACTCCAGCACTCCACTACTGCAGCACTCCACTACTGCACCACTACACTACTGCAGCACTCCACTACTGCACCACTCCACTACTGCAGCACTCCACTACTGCAGCACTCCACTACTGCAGCGCTCCACTACTGCAGCACTCCACTACTGCAGCACTCCACTACTGCACCACTCCACTACTGCAGCACTCCACTACTGCAGCACTCCACTACTGCAGCACTCCACTACTGCAGCACTCCACTACTGCAGCGCTCCACTACTGCAGCACTCCACTACTGCAGCACTCCACTACTGCAGCACTCCACTACTGCAGCACTCCACTACTGCAGCACTCCACTACTGCAGCGCTCCACTACTGCAGCACTCCACTACTGCAGCACTCCACTACTGCAGCACTCCACTACTGCAGCACTCCACTACTGCACCACTCCACTACTGCAGCACTCCACTACTGCAGCACTCCACTACTGCAGCGCTCCACTACTGCAGCACTCCACTACTGCAGCACTCCACTACTGCAGCACTCCACTACTGCAGCACTCCACTACTGCAGCACTCCACTACTGCAGCACTCCACTACTGCAGCACTCCACTACTGCAGCGCTCCACTACTGCAGCACTCCACTACTGCAGCACTCCACTACTGCAGTACTCCACTACTGCAGCACTCCACTACTCCAGCACTCCACTACTGCAGCACTCCACTACTGCAGAACTCCACTACTCCAGCACTCCACTACTCCAGCACTCCACTACTGCAGCACTCCACTACTGCAGAACTCCACTACTGCAGAACTCCACTACTGCAGAACTCCACTACTGCAGAACTCCACTACTCCAGCACTCCACTACTGCAGCACTCCACTACTGCAGCACTTAACTACTGCAGCACTCCACTACTGCAGCACTCCACTACTCCAGCACTCCACTACTGCAGCACTCCACTACTGCAGCACTCCACTACTGCACCACTCCACTACTCCAGCACTCCACTACACCAGCACTCCACTACTGCAGAACTCCACTACTCCAGCACTCCACTACTGCAGCACTCCACTACTGCAGCACTCCACTACTGCAGCACTCCACTACTCCAGCACTCCACTACTGCAGCACTCCACTACTGCAGCACTCCACTACTGCAGCACTCCACTACTCCAGCACTCCACTACTGCAGAACTCCACTACTGCAGAACTCCACTACTGCAGCACTCCACTACTGCAGCACTCCACTACTGCAGCACTCCACTACACCAGCACTCCACTACTGCAGCACTCCACTACTCCAGCACTCCACTACACCAGCACTCCACTACTGCAGCACTCCACTACTGCAGCACTCCACTACTCCAGCACTCCACTACTGCAGAACTCCACTACACCAGCACTCCACTACTGCAGAACTCCACTACTCCAGCACTCCACTACTGCAGAACTCCACTACACCAGCACTCCACTACTGCAGAACTCCACTACTCCAGCACTCCACTACTGCAGCACTCCACTACTGCAGCACTCCACTACTGCAGCACTCCACTACTGCAGCACTCCACTACTGCAGAACTCCACTACTGCACCACTACACTACTGCACCACTACTCTACTGCAGCACTCCACTACTGCACCACTACACTACTGCACCACTACACTACTGCACCACTACACTACTGCAGCACTCCACTACTGCACCACTACACTACTGCACCACTACACTACTGCACCACTACACTACTGCACCACTACACTACTGCACCACTACACTACTGCAGCACTCCACTACTGCACCACTACTCTACTGCAGCACTCCACTACTGCACCACTACACTACTGCACCACTACACTACTGCACCACTACACTACTGCAGCACTCCACTACTGCACCACTACACTACTGCACCACTACACTACTGCACCACTACACTACTGCACCACTACACTACTGCACCACTACACTACTGCACCACTACACTACTGCACCACTACACTACTGCAGCACTCCACTACTGCACCACTACACTACTGCACCACTACACTACTGCAGCACTCCACTACTGCACCACTACACTACTGCAGCACTCCACTACTGCAGCACTCCACTACTGCAGCACTCCACTACTGCAGCACTCCACTACTGCAGCACTCCACTACTGCAGCACTCCACTACTGCACCACTACACTACTGCAGCACTCCACTACTGCACCACTACACTACTGCAGCACTCCACTACTGCAGCACTCCACATCTACACCACTACACTACTGCAGCACTCCACTACTGCAGCACTCCACTACTGCAGCACTCCACTACTGCAGCACTCCACTACTGCAGCACTCCACTACTGCAGCACTCCACTACTGCAGCACTCCACTACTGCACCACTACACTACTGCAGCACTCCACTACTGCACCACTCCACTACTGCAGCACTCCACTACTGCACCACTACACTACTGCAGCACTCCACTACTGCACCACTCCACTACTGCAGCACTCCACTACTGCACCACTCCACTACTGCAGCACTCCACTACTGCACCACTACACTACTGCAGCACTCCACTACTGCAGCACTCCACTACTGCAGCACTCCACTACTGCAGCACTCCACTACTGCACCACTACACTACTGCACCACTACTCTACTGCAGCACTCCACTACTGCACCACTACACTACTGCAGCACTCCACTACTGCACCACTACACTACTGCAGCACTCCACTACTGCAGCACTCCACTACTGCAGCACTCCACTACTGCAGCACTCCACTACTGCAGCACTCCACTACTGCACCACTACACTACTGCAGCACTCCACTACTGCACCACTCCACTACTGCAGCACTCCACTACTGCAGCACTCCACTACTGCAGCACTCCACTACTGCAGCACTCCACTACTGCAGCGCTCCACTACTGCAGCACTCCACTACTGCAGCACTCCACTACTGCAGCACTCCACTACTGCAGCACTCCACTACTGCAGCACTCCACTACTGCAGCACTCCACTACTGCAGCGCTCCACTACTGCAGCACTCCACTACTGCAGCACTCCACTACTGCAGCACTCCACTACTGCAGCACTCCACTACTGCAGCACTCCACTACTGCAGCACTCCACTACTGCAGCACTCCACTACTGCAGCACTCCACTACTGCACCACTACACTACTGCAGCACTCCACATCTACACCACTACACTACTGCAGCACTCCACTACTGCACCACTACACTACTGCACCACTACACTACTGCACCACTACACTACTGCAGCACTCCACTACTGCACCACTACACTACTGCAGCACTCCACATCTACACCACTACACTACTGCAGCACTCCACTACTGCACCACTACACTACTGCACCACTACACTACTGCACCACTACACTACTGCACCACTACACTACTGCACCACTACACTACTGCACCACTACACTACTGCACCACTACACTACTGTAGCACTTCACTACTGCGCCACTACACTACTGCACCACTACACTACTGCACCACTACACTACTGCACCACTACACTACTGCACCACTACACTACTGCACCACTACACTGCTGCATCACTACACTACTGCAGCACTCCACTACTGCACCACTACACTACTGCACCACTACACTACTGCACCACTATACTACTGCACCACTACACTACTGCACCACTACACTACTGCACCACTATACTACTGCAAAACTACTCTACTGCATCACTACCCTACTGCACCACTACTCTACTGCACCACTACACTACTGCACCACTACACTACTGCACCACTACACTACTGCACCACTACACTACTGCAGCACTCCACTACTGCACCACTACACTACTGCACCACTATTTCACTTGTTCATTGCTGCACCTGTAAACGTCTGCACTTGTTCCCTGTTTCACCTCTCTGTTACTGCACTTTTTTATCTGCTACACCTGTCTACTACTGCACGTTTCCTCTCCTGCTCCTGTGGTGTTACCCTGCGACTGTGGTGTTACCCTGCGACTGTGGTGTTACCCTGCGACTGTGGTGTTACCCTGCTCCTGTGGTGTTACCCTGCGACTGTGGTGTTACCCTGCGACTGTGGTGTTACCCTGCGACTGTGGTGTTACCCTGCGACTGTGGTGTTACCCTGCGACTGTGGTGTTACCCTGCGACTGTGGTGTTACCCTGCGACTGTGGTGTTACCCTGCGACTGTGGTGTTACCCTGCGACTGTGGTGTTACCCTGCGACTGTGGTGTTACCCTGCGACTGTGGTGTTACCCTGCGACTGTGGTGTTACCCTGCGACTGCCTTCACTGCTACAACAGCTGTTGTTCATTAAGGTTATTCTTGCAAGTGTGCTGCTTGAGTGAATGTGGTTTCACTAAATTCTCCTCTTGAGTTCATGATTACTGCTGAAATTCATAATGCATATTACGCCCAGGAAGCTTGATAGTCTTGTAACTCATTGAAAATTTGCTGATTTGATTACCAGGAAGATCGCCGAAAATTTGAGCCTAGCAAAGTCAACTGTTCGTCGAATTCTGAAGAGATGACGACACTGGTGATTGTGAAGCGCTGCGACGGAGAAAATGTGGAAGAAAATCCAAGACAGCACGTCATGATGACAATCTTATCATAAGAAATTGAAAGATCCCAAGAAAACCAGCAAAGATCTACAGAGCGATTTGGCTTAAGCTGGTGCTAATGGTGATTCTTCAATAGTTTGACGAGACTACTTAAAGTTGGCAGAACTGCCAGAAAGACGGTAAAGAAACAATTATTTACTGCTGCTTTGAAGAAAAAATGGCATCAGTGGGCACTATCAGATGTGGTACATTTTGAAGTACATGGGTACAGATTAGTGGTAGCGAGACGGAGCAAAGGCAAACCTCTTCGGAATGGACACATTTAACAAGCGATAAAACACTGTTGAGGGAACGATCAACAGCGACAAATACAAGGCAGTCCTAGCAACTCATTTGTATTTTCCAGCAGAATCTTGCTCCATGACACACTTCCAGAAAAATGATGACATTCATCGAAGAGAGTGGGCTAAGTGTTCTAAATTGGCCTGGAAACTCTCCTGACCTCAACCCAACTGAAAATCTATGGGTAATAACCAAACGCAGGATCGCAAAACAGGATTGTTCAACTATGGAGAAGCTAATTGCTTTTGAACCATTCCATAATTGCTTCTGTTATTAGGACTTGGTACCAAGAGCAAGAACTTACCAAAAAGTGTTCAGCATTGGTCGATTCCATACCAGAAAGTTTATAAATGCTTATAAAAGCAAAAGGTAGTCATATCTCTTATTATATCAGTTATCTGTCATATTATTGCCACGTATTTTCTAAATCAACATTAATTTTACAAATAAATGTCCCATTTCATTACTGTGCCAGTTAACTTTACCACTGTAGTACTCTTGCAACTCTAAGACTAGAAATGTTAGTGTGTTATTTAAAGAATGCAGATATTATGTGAAGTAATTTGTAATGGAATATGAAATACGAATAATATTCCTTCATTAATTACCAATGATGACAAAATAAAAGCATTAGCATTTTTCTATCGCACTGAAATAATCTAAAGTTCTGCTCATAACAAGAAAATGATGTAAGCTTCGCGGGAGTCATTTTTGTTATGTCGTATATAATAGACAGGAAGTGGAAAGTCTAGTATCTTGATGGATTTGAAAATGAATGATTTAACTCACGATTCATGAGGCCCTGAAACATTTATACTAAAAAAAAATTGTTGAGAGATGAAAAGATCAAATTAACCCAAATAACAGTTTTATGAAATGAACGTAAAACGACGTCTTTTCATTTTTATCATTTTATTTTTCCAGAGATTTGTTGCCCTTACCCTTACAGCAGAGTGGTAGATGAGTGCTTCTATGTGAGTTCTATCTCACTTAACTGGCCTGATGCTCGCCAGTATTGTCAAGGTATGACAGGTGACTTAGCCTCACCCAGGAACCTCTACGGCCTCAAGTCATTCATTATCAGTACTGCAGGTTTGTATGTTCTGTTGATGATGTGTAATTTATGTTTGGTCGTTGATGTCTCTTGAATATTTAAGTTTGTGTTATGTATACAAAATTAATGTTCCTTGTCTTCTTGTCCTTGTCTTCTTGGATGTGTAAAGAACTAAGGAGGTGAGATGGACTGAAATATGAATTGTGTGAATAACCCATTAAGAGATCTTCAGCAAATACAGTAATGAAGAGAGACAATTATTTTTTGGGAGAACATGATAGTATGTACATGAGGAGACATATAGAAGTTCATTATGCTGGATATACTTGAGGTTTGTTATAAGCTTTATATAAGATGTGTCTTAAGTTAAGGTTCACACTTGGACTGTCTTAGATCCGATCTCCGAATTCCACTTGAGTTCCATCAATACTGAGACGTGATAGAGCTGCCATGGAGTCTGGAGGTGCTGCTGCTATCATTTTCTTTTTGTAGTTACGTAGTATTTTATACCTGATGGTCAAATACCAGTTAAGAATATGACTTTTATTTATAATCTTTGAAATATTCCTCGAATCATCTGGTAGTAAACAGCGGCACACTGCCACTTTTCTGCATGGGAAACCCAAGATTTTCTCAATTTTTTTTAGTGTCATAACCTCCATATAGTTCAATATAAATGATTAATTGACATATGCTAGAAAAAAAAATCACTTAGTAAAATAAATCAGTAACCCCAACACAAACAGAAAAATCCAATGTACTACCATAGAATCTTTTTCTGAAAAATTAATTTTTGATTCGAATACGAAAAGCACTATTCCCCTCCATCATTCGTTTGTTTTAGTTTAGTCATGACAAATGAGGTGAATCACCTCCTGGTATGGCCGACAATAACGGATTCTTTGGTTTTGTGTTCCAGTCATTATACTTAGTTTGGTAAGACACATGTGCAACACTTAGGTGTCTTTATTCCAAAACGTCTCACTTACATAATAAGCTTCTTCAGTCGAGTACAGAAAAGTTGACAGGAGCAGTAGAGACGTAAAGACGATGTAATCAGTCCATCAGCCTTGAAGACAGTTTTGAGGTGGTCAGTCCCTCAGCCTGGGGAAAAGATTTTGTTGTTGTTTACCATAACCTGAAACATTGTTGCAGACTATGGTAAAAAATATCCTGTCATTTAATATTTTAATATTTATTACTGAGTTTGTTGGTATATGTCTACCTCTTCAGTACAGGAAAGACTGTGCTATAACTTAAATTGCCAGGCATACCATCTAAAGGGGACAAAAAAATACAAAACATCCAGGCCATGGGAAAACCTGGGTAGCCACAGCCACTCAAGAGGGAGAGGTTTTTTAGTGCCAGGAAGGAAAAAAAAACTGGCAGGAAATGGCAGAAATCGTACACCAAATCCAGTCATTCCTGGAGTGGAACCACAGTCGATGGCCTCCACTCCAAACCAACAGATACAGATACTAATGCCGGAAAAAAAATCCCCCCCTAGTACCAACAATACCACCAGTCCGATAACATTCTTCTTGGCAAATATACAGGGTCTAAAGCCAGCAACAAACAACAAAATACCTTTCATCCGTGGACTGCTTGCAGAGGCAAAGGCAATGTTCGCGGCTTTCACTGAGACCCACATAAAGGATCACTTGGACAACGAAATATGGATCCCAGGTTACAACCTATACAGATGTGACAGAGTGAACAGGCAAAAGGGGGGGGGGGTTGGCCTGTACATTGCAGAGTCACTTGTTTGCACAGAACTGCTAAATGCCTCAAATGATGTAGTGGAAGTTTTAGCAGTAAAGGTCGAGAACCAAAACCTAGTCATTGTGGTAGTCTACAAGCCTCCGGATGCAACATCCCAGCAATTCCAGGAACAGTTGTTAAAAATTGACCACTGTCTGGAAAATCTTCCAGCTCCTGCACCCAACATCTTGCTCCTGGGGGATTTCAACTTAAGGCACCTAAAATGGAGGAATATAGCAAATAATATTGTTGCAGTAATAACACCAGGAGGCAGCTCTGATGAAAACTCACACTCACGCGAGCTTTTAAATCTCTGCACAAAATTCAATTTAAACCAGCAAATAATAGAGCCTACTAGACTGGAGAATACACTAGACCTCATCTTCACTAACAATGATGATCTGATAAGAAATGTCACCATATCAAAAACAATATACTCAGATAACAACATAATTGAGGTTCAGTCATGTATGCGTGGAGCCCCAGACCGACATAATGAGATTAGTCACGAGGGAGCATTCACCAAATTCAACTTCAATAACAAAAACATAAAGTGGGACCAAGTAAACCAAGTCCTAACCGATATAAGCTGGGAAGATATACTAAGCAACACAGACCCCAACTTATGCCTAGAACAGATTAACTCGGTGGCACTCGATGTATGCACAAGGCTTATTCCTCTAAGAAAAAGGAGGAGTAGATGTAAAATAGAAAGAGACAGGCACTCCCTTTACAGGCGACGGAAAAGAATAACAGAGCGGCTAAAAGAGGTCAATATATCTGAAATGCGTAGGGAGACACTGGTCAGAGAAATAGCAAGCATCGAACTTAAGCTAAAAGAATCCTTTAGGAGTCAGGAATCGCGGGAAGAACTAAAAGCCATAAATGAAATCGAAAGAAACCCAAAGTATTTCTTCTCCTATGCCAAATCAAAATCGAGAACAACGTCCAGTATTGGGCCCCTACTTAAACAAGATGGGTCCTACACAGATGACAGCAAGGAAATGAGTGAGCTACTCAAGTCCCAATATGACTCAGTTTTTAGCAAGCCGCTAACCAGACTGAGAGTCGAAGATCAAAATGAATTTTTTTATGAGAGAGCCAAAAAATTTGATTAACACAAGCCTATCCGATGTTATCCTGACGCCAAATGACTTCGAAAAGGCGATAAATGACATGCCCATGCACTCTGCCCCAGGGCCAGACTCATGGAACTCCGTGTTCATCAAGAACTGCAAGAAGCCCCTATCACGAGCCTTTTCCATCCTATGGAGAGGGAGCATGGACACGGGGGTCGTCCCACAGTTACTAAAAACAACAGACATAGCCCCACTCCACAAAGGGGGCAGTAAAGCAACAGCAAAGAACGACAGACCAATAGCACTAACATCCCATATCATAAAAATCTTTGAAAGGGTCCTAAGAAGCAAGATCACCACCCATCTAGAAACCCATCAGTTACACAACCCAGGGCAACATGGGTTTAGAACAGGTCGCTCCTGTCTGTCTCAACTATTGGATCACTACGACAAGGTCCTAAATGCACTAGAAGACAAAAAAAATGCAGATGAAATATATACAGACTTTGCAAAAGCCTTCGACAAGTGTGACCATGGCATAATAGCACACAAAATGCGTGCTAAAGGAATAACAGGAAAAGTCGGTCGATGGATCTATGATTTCCTCACTAACAGAACACAGAGAGTAGTCGTCAACAGAGTAAAGTCCGAGGCAGCTACGGTGAAAAACTCTGTTCCACAAGGCACAGTACTCGCTCCCGTCTTGTTCCTCATCCTCATATCCGACATAGACAAGGATGTCAGCCACAGCACCGTGTCTTCCTTTGCAGATGACACCCGAATCTGCATGACAGTGTCTTCCATTGCAGACACTGCAAGGCTCCAGGCGGACATCAACCAAATCTTTCAGTGGGCTGCAGAAAACAATATGAAGTTCAACGATGAGAAATTTCAATTACTCAAATATGGTAAACACGAGGAAATTAAATCTTCATCAGAGTACAAAACAAATTCTGGCCACAAAATAGAGCGAAAAACCAACGTCAAAGACCTGGGAGTGATCATGTCGGAGGATCTCACCTTCAAGGACCATAACATTGTATCAATCGCATCTGCTAGAAAAATGACAGGATGGATAATGAGAACCTTCAAAACTAGGGAGGCCAAGCCCATGATGACACTCTTCAGGTCACTTGTTCTATCTAGGCTGGAATATTGCTGCACACTAACAGCACCTTTCAAGGCAGGTGAAATTGCTGACCTAGAAAATGTACAGAGAACCTTCACGGCGTGCATAACGGAGATAAAACACCTCAATTACTGGGAGCGCTTGAGGTTCCTAAACCTGTATTCCCTGGAACGCAGGAGGGAGAGATACATGATTATATACACCTGGAAAATCCTAGACGGACTAGTACCGAACTTGCACACGAAAATCACTCACTACGAAAGCAAAAGACTTGGCAGACGATGCAACATCCCCCCAATGAAAAGCAGGGGTGTCACTAGCACGTTAAGAGACCATACAATAAGTGTCAGGGGCCCGAGACTGTTCAACTGCCTCCCAGCATACATAAGGGGGATTACCAACAGACCCCTGGCAGTCTTCAAGCTGGCACTGGACAAGCACCTAAAGTCGGTTCCTGACCAGCCGGGCTGTGGCTCGTACGTTGGTTTGCGTGCATCCAGCAGCAACAGCCTGGTTGATCAGGCTCTGATCCACCAGTAGGCCTGGTCACAGACCGGGCGGCGGGGGCGTTGACCCCCGGAACTCTCTCCAGGTAAACTCCAGGTAAACTTGCAGCAGTATTTACAGCAGTATTTGCCGCAATATTTGCTGTGGTATTTGCAGCAGTGTTTGCTGCAATGTTTGCTGCAGTATTTGCATCAGCATTTACAACATTATTTGCTGCAGCAATTGCTGCAGTATTTCCAGCATTATTTGTTGCAGTATTTACAGTAGTATTTGCTGGAGATTTCATAGCAGTGTTTGTTGCAGTATTCACAGCAACATTTACAGCAGTATTTACAGCAGAATTTGTGCAGTATTTACAGTAGTATATGCTGTAGTATATACAGCTGTATTTACTGCAGTATTTACAGCAATATTTACAGCAGTATTTACAGCAGTATTTGCAGCAGTATTTGGAGCACTATTTGTTACAGTATTTACGGTAGTATTTGCTGCAGTATTAAGAGGAATACTTGCAACAGTGTTTGCTGTGGTATCAACAGCAGCATTTGCTACAGTATTTACTGCAGCATTTAGAGCAGTATTTGCTACAGTATTTACACCAGTATTTGCAGCATTATTTGCAGTGGTATTTGCTGCAGTATTTACAGCAGTATTTGCAGCAATATTTACAGCAGTATTTGCTGCAGTATTTACAGTAGTATATGCTGTAGTATTAAAAGCAATGTTTGCAGCAGTATTTGCAGCAGTATTTGCTGTAGCATTTGCAGCATTATTTACACCAGCATTTGCTACAGTATTTACCGCAGTATTTAGAGCAGTATTTGATACAGTATTTACAGCAGTATTTGAAGTAATATTTGCAGCAGAATTTGCTGCAGTATTTACGTCAGTGTTTATTGCAGTATTTGCAGCAGTATTTGCAGCAGTATTTACATCAGTATATGCTGCAGTATTTACAGCAATATTTGGAGCAGTATTGAAAGCAGTAAATGCTTTAGTAATTGCTGCAATATTTGGTGCAATATTTGCCACAGTATCAGCTGCAGTATTTACAGCAGATTTCACAGTAGTATTTGCTGCAGTATTTAAAGCAGTATATGCAGCAGTATTTACAGCATTATTTGCTGCAGTAATTGCTGCAGCATTTGCAGCAGCATTTTCAGCAGTATTTGCAGGAATATTTGCAGCAGTATTTGCAGCAGTATTTCATGCAGTATTTATTGCGGTATTGCTGCAGTATTTACATCAGTATTTGCTGCATTATTTACAACAGTATTTTCTGCTGTATTTGCAGCATTATTAGCAGCAGTATTTGCAGCAGTATTTACAACAATATTTCCAAGAGTACAGCAATATTTGCAGAAGTATTTACTTCAGTATTTGTTGCAGAACTTGCTGCGGTATTTGCATGAGAATTTACAACAGTATTTACAGCAATAATTGCAGCAGTATTTGCTACAGTGTTTACAGCAGTATTTGCAGAAGTACTTGCTACAGTGTTTGCACTAATATTTACAGCAGTATTTGCAGCAGTATTTACTGCAAAATTTGCAGCAGTATGTACAGCAGTATTTGCTGAAGAATTTGCTGCAGTATTTGCAGCAGAATTTGAAGCAGTATTTGCAGCAATATTTGCAGCAGCATTTGCAGCAATATTTGCAGCAGCATTTGCAGCAATATTTACAGCAGTATTTTCTACAGTAATTGTTGCACTATTTAGAGCAGTATTTCTGCAGTATTTGCAGGAATATTTGAAGCAGTATTTCAACCGTATTTGCAGCAGCATTTGCAGCAGTATTTACAGCAGTATTTGATGTAGTAATTACAGTAGTATTTGCTGCAGTATTTTCTGCAGTATTTGCTGCAGCATTTGCAGCAATATTTGCAGCAGTATTTCAACCGTATTTGCAGCAGTATTTGTAGCAGCATTTACAGCAGTATTTGCTGCAAAATTTGCCTCAGTATTTGCAGCAGTATTTTCAGTAGCATTCGCAGCAGTATTTACAGCAGTATTTGCAGCAGCATTTGCAGTAATATTTACAGCAATAATTGCTTCAGCATTTTCAGCAAATTTTGCTACAGTATTTGCTGCAGTATTTATAGCAGTATATGTAGCATTATTTACAGCAGTATTTACTGCAGTATTTGCTGCAGTGTTTGCTGTAGTATTTTCATCTGTATTTGCTGCAGTATTTACAGCAGTATTTGCTGCAGTATTCACAGCAGCATTTGCTGCAGTATTTTCATCAGTATTCACAGCAGTATTTGCTGCAGTATTTGCTGCAGTGTTTGCTGCAATATTTGCTGCAGTATTTACAGCAGCATTTGCAACATTATTTGCTGCAGCAATTGCTGCAGTATTACAGGAAGTATTTTCAGCAGTACTTGCATCAGTATTTGCAGCAGTATTTACAGCAGTATTTGCTGCAGTATTTACAGTAGTATTTACCACAGTATTTGCTGCAGTATTTACAGCAGTATTTGCTGCAGTATTTTCGTCAGTATTTGCTACAGCATTTATAGCAGTATTTGCTGCATTACTTTCAGCTGTACTTGCTGCAGCATTTACTGCAGTATTTGCTGCAGTATTTGCTGCAATATTTGCTGCAGTATTAACAGCAGCATTTACAACATTATTTGCTGCAGCAATTGCTGCAGTATTTCCGGAAGTATTTTCAGCAGTATTTGCAGCATTATTTGCAGCAGTATTTGCAGCAGTATTTGCAGCAAAATTTAAAGCAGTATTTACAGCAGTATTTTTTGAAGCATTTTCAGCAGTATTTTCTGCAGTATTTACAGAAGTATTTGCAGTAGTATTTACAGCAGTATTTGTTGTAATATTTACAGCAGTATTTGCTGCAGTATTTGCTGCAATATTTACAGCAGTATTTGCAGTAGTATTTACAGCAGTATTTGTTGTAATATTTACAGCAGTATTTGCTGCAGTATTTGCTGCAGTATTTACAGTAGTATTTGCTGCAGTATTTACAGCAGTATTTGCAGTAGTATTTACAGCAGTATTTGTTGCAGTGTTTACAGCAGTATTTGCTGCATTATTTTCAGCTGTATTTGCTGCAGTATTTCTGGCAGTATTTCCAGCATTATTTGCAGCAGTTTATGGAGGAATATTTAAAGCAATATATGCTGTATTATTTAAAGCAGAATATGCAGCATAATTTGCAGCAGAATTTGCTGCAGAATAAACAGTAGTATTTGCAGCATTATTTGCATCAGTATTTGCAGCAGTATTTACAGCAGTATTTGCATTAGTATTTAAAGCTGTATTTGTTGCAGTATTTACAGCATCATTTGCAGCAGTATTTACAGCAGTATTTGCAGCAGTATTTACAGCAGTATTTGCAGCAGTTTTTACAGCAGTATTTGTTGCAGTATTTACAGTAGTATTTGCTGCAGCATTTACAGCAGTATTTGCTGCATTATTTTCAGCAGTATTTGCAGTAGTATTTACAGCAGTATTTGTTGCAGTATTTACAGCAGTATTTGCTGCAGCATTTATAGCAGTATTTGTTGCAGTATGTTCAGTAGTATTTGCAGCAGTATTTAAAGCAGTATCTGCTTCAGTATTTCCAGCAGTATTTGCTGCACTATTTTCAGCAGAATTTGCTGCAGTATTTTCAGCAGTATTTACAGCACTATTTGCTGCAGTATTTTCTGCAATATTGGCTGCAGTATTTGCAGTAGTATTTACAGAACTATTGGTTACAGTATTTACAGTAGTATTTGCTGCAGTATTAAGATCAATATTTGCAGCATTATTTACAGCAGCATTTGCTACATTATTTACTGCAGCATTTAGAGTAATATTTGCTACAGAATTTACAGCAGTATTTGCAGTAGAATTTGCTGCAATATTTACATCAGTATTTGCAGCGGTATTTGCTGAAGGATTTACAGCGGTGTTTGCTGCAGTATTTACAGCAGTACTTGTAGCAGTATTTACAACAGTATTTGCTGCAGTATTTAAAGCAGTATATGCAAAAGTATTTACGGCATTATTTGCTGTAGTAATTGCTGCAGTATATGCTGCAGTATTTGCTGCAGTGTATGCTGCAATATTTGTTGCAGTATTTGCTACAGTAATTGCTGCATGAATTGCTGCAGTATTTGCTGCAGTATATACAGCAGTATTTGCTGCAGTATTTACAGGAGTATTTGCTGCAGCATTTGCTGAAGTATTTGCAGCAGTATTTGCAGCAGTATTTGCAGCAGTATTTGCAGCAGTATTTGCAGCAGTATTTGCAGCAGAATTTGCTGTAGAATTTGCAGCAGTATTTGGTGCAGTATTTGGTGCAGTATCTGCTGCAATATTTGCAGCAGTATTTGCTACAGTAATTGCTGCATGAATTGCTGCAGTATTTGCTGCAGTATTTGCTGCAATATTTGCTGCAGTATTTGCTGCAGTATTTGTTGCAGTATTTACTGCAGTATTTGCAGCAGTATTTGCAGCAATATTTGCTGCAATATTTGCTGCAGTATTTGCTGCAGTATTTGCAACAGTATTTGCAGCAGTATTTGCTGCAGTATTTACAGCAGTATTTGCAGGAGTATTTACAGCAGTATTTGCAGTAGTATTTACAGCAGTATTTGTTGCAGTGTTTACAGCAGTATTTGCTGCATTATTTTCAGCTGTATTTGCTGCAGTATTTCTGGCAGTATTTCCAGCATTATTTGCAGCAGTTTATGGAGGAATATTTAAAGCAATATATGCTGTATTATTTAAAGCAGAATATGCAGCATAATTTGCAGCAGAATTTGCTGCAGAATAAACAGTAGTATTTGCAGCATTATTTGCATCAGTATTTGCAGCAGTATTTACAGCAGTATTTGTTGCAGTATTCTCAGCAGTATTTGCTGCAGTATTTGCATTAAAATTTACAGATGTATTTGTTGCAGTATTTACTGTAGTATTTCCTGCTGCATTTACAGCAGTATTTGCAGTGGTATTTACAGCAGTATTTACAGCAGTATTTGTTGCGGAATTTACAGCATCATTTGCAGCAGTATTTACAGCAGTATTTGCTGCAGCATTTACAGCAGTATTTGTTGCAGTATGTTCAGTAGTATTTGCAGCTGTATTTAAAGCAGTATCTGCTGCAGTATTTACAGCAGTATTTGCTGCACTATTTTCAGCAGAATTTGCTGCAGTATTTTCAGCAGTATTTACAGCACTATTTGCTGCATTATTTTCTGCAATATTTGCTGCAATATTAACAGCAGTAATTACAGAACTATTGGTTACAGTATTTACTGTAGTATTTGCTGCAGTATTAAGATCAATATTTGCAATAGTATTTGCAGCATTATTTGCAGCAGCATTTGCTACAGTATTTACTGCAGCATTTAGAGTAATATTTGCTACAGAATTTACAGCAGTATTTGCAGTAGAATTTGCTGCAATATTTACATCAGTATTTGATGCATTATTTGCAGCGGTATTTGCTGCAGTATTTACAGCAGTACTTGTAGCAGTATTTACAACAGTATTTGCTGTAGTATTTACAGAAGTGTTTGCTGCAGTGTTTACAGTAGTACTTGCTGCAGTATTAAGAGCAATATTTGCAGCAGTATTTGCTACAGTATTTTCAGCATTATTTACAACAACATTTGCTACCGTATTTACAGCAGTATTTGCAGTAGTATTTGCAGTGGAATTTGCTGCAGTATTTACAGCAGTATTTACAAAATTATTTGTTCCAGTATTTACAGTAGTATTTGCTGCAGCATTAAGAGCAATATTTTGAGCAGTATTTGCTGCAGTATTTACAGCAATATTTGCTACAGTATTTACAGCAGTATTTGCAGCAGTATTTGAAGCAGTATTGAAAGCAGTAATTGCTGCAATATTTGCTGTACTAGTTGCTGCAGTATTTGCAGGAGTATTTGTTACGGTATTTACACCAGTATTTGCTGCAGTATTTACAACAGTATTTGCTGCAGTATTTGCTGCAGTATTTACAACAGTATTTGCTGCAGTATTTGCTGCAGCATTTGCTGTAGTATTTGCAGCAGTATTTGCAGCAGTATTTGCTGCAGTATTTGCTGCAGTATTTGCTGTAGTATTTGCTGCAGTATTTGCAGCAGTATTTGCTGCAGCATTTGCTGTAGTATTTGCAGCAGTATTTGCTGCAGTATTTGCTGTAGTATTTGCTGCAGTATTTGCTGCAGTATTTACAACAGTATTTGCTGCAGTATTTGCTGCAGTATTTGCTGTAGTATTTGCTGCAGTATTTGCAGCAGTATTTGCTGCAGTATTTGCTGTAGTATTTGCTGCAGTATTTGCAGCAGTATATGCTGTAGTATTTGCAGCAGTATTTGTTGCAGTATTTGCAGCATTATTTGGTGCAGTATTTAGAGCTGTATTTGCTGCAGTATTTGCAGCAGTATTTACAGCAGTATTTGCTGTAGTATTTCCACTAGTATTTGCTGTAGTATTTGCAGTAGTATTTGCTGCAGTATTTGTTGCAGTATTTACAGCAGTATTTGCAGCAGTATTTACAGCATTATTTGCAGTAGTATTTACAGCAGTATTTACTGCAGTATTTGCAGCAGATCACAGCAAAGAGACTGAATAATCCCTGGGTAACACCAAACATCCTCAAATCCATTAACACAAAGCACAAATATGAAAAACAGTATAAAATGGGTCAAATAACTAGAGAACAGTCTAAACGTTACTCGTCAGCACTTACCAGCCTGATGAGAAGGTCGAAAGAATTGTATTATGAAAATAAATTACATAACATCAAAGGTGATATGAAAAAACCCTGGAAAAGTCTATCTGAAATTCTTGGAACTGAAAAGTTATCCGAAAAGAAAATCCTATTAACAAAATCAGATGAACCCCCTCTCACACCTACTGAAACAGCGAACAGACTTAATGTTTTCTTCTCCACCATAGGAAAAAAAATCTAGCAAACAAAATACCAGCACAAACACCCGTCCATCAGACTACCTCATAGGTACCTACGCTATTCCTAGCTCCAACCAACCCCATAGAAGTTACGCTCATCATAAACACCCTTAAAAACAAAGCAGGAGACAAACAACTTGCCTGCTTTTATGTACAAAACAGCTTCTCAAGTATTGTCACCAATTATTGCAACGTTCTTTAACAAATCCACTGAATCATCTACCTTCCCAACAATCCTCAAAATAGAGAGGGTCACTCCGATCCACAAAGGAGGTGACCAACCTGACATGAATAACTATAGACCAATATCTAACTTACCAATGCTCTCTAAAATCTTTGAAAAAGTAATTCATAGACGGATCTATTCCTACCTCGTTTCACACAACATATTAAACCCTTGTCAGTTTGGATTCAGGAATAATAAAAGCACAAATGATGCTATCATACACATGCTAGAACTAATATATACCGCACCTGAAAACAAAGAAGTCTCGCTGTTCATTTTCATTGATTTACGTAAAGCTTTCGATACAGTCGACCATGAACTACTGTACTCCAACTTAATGCACTATGGTATCAGAGGCCACTCCCTCAACTACCTAAAGTCATACCTTAGTAGCAGAACTCAATATGTGTATGCAAATGATGCAAATTGTTCCACCCAACCAATCACAGTAGGAGTCCTACAAGGAAGCATCCTTGGACCACTCCTCTTTCTCATCTACATCAGTGATCTACCGAATGCATCACAGCTACTCAAACCCATATTATTTGCAGATGACACTACATATGTCTTTTCCCACCCAAACACAGTCATACTAGCAAACACAGTTAATGCTGAATTACAGAAAATATCTGCCTGGATGATGACTAACAAACTTACCCTGAGCACTGATAAAACCTATTTCATTCAGTTTGGAAACAAAGCTGCAAATGATCCAATTAACATAACGCTAAATGGATCATCAGTCACAAGACTCACAGAAAGAAAATTCCTAGGTATCCACCTTGACAGTAGCCTTAAGTTCCGGACACACATACAACAAATCACCAAGAAAATCTCCAAGACTGTAGGCATACTATCAAAGATAAGGTACTACGTTCCACAATCAGCTCTCCTGGCACTGTACCAATCACTCATATATCCTTATCTTACATATGGAATTTGTGCATGGGGATCAACAACATCCACTCACCTAAAATCCCTAATAACCCAGCAAAAGGCAGCAGTAAGAATAACAAATTCCCACTCCCGCCAGCATACTCCACCAATTTTCAAAAGTCTTAATCTGCTCACCATTAAGAACATCCATACTTATTCATGTGCCTACTACATACACAGAACAATGCACGCAACCTGAACCAACCTAAACAGGACACAAGACCACAACACAAGACACAGATCTCTTTTTGATATACCTCGTGTCCATATCACACTGTGTAAAAACTCTATGCACATAAATGGCCCCAAAATATGGAATCCATTACCAAAGATATTAAAGTAACCCAGTCTGAAAATCAATTTCAGACTCTTCTCAAAAGCCACTTAATCACCCTAGACTAAATTCTAAATACTCAGTACACACATACTCGCCTATGTACTCCCACATCATAACTTCAACAATCACTTTGAACCTTTTATCCATTGTTGACAGGAATATAATTGAATCATTGTTTTCACAAATCATTTTCGAATATAAATATATCTTTGTATTACACAAATTTTGATTAATTTATAATTAATGTTCTGCTGTACAACTATGAAATAATTACTATCCTACTGTACAACTATGATAAAATCCTTAGTGTTAAGTAGTCTGTAAGCCAATAATGTTAAGTTGGCCCATAATGCCTAGGCATAATAGAGGCTCTCTTTGTACTGCAACCCACTATTGTAAATACAAAATCTCAATGTACTGTTTGCAAAGACATAAAATAAATAAATAAATAAATTTGGAGCAGTATTTGCTGCAGTATTTGCTGCAGTATTTGCTGCAGTATTTGCTGCAGTATTTGCTGCAGTATTTGCTGCAGTATTTGCTGCAGTATTTGCTGCAGTATTTGCTGCAGTATTTGCTGCAGTATTTGCTGCAGTATTTGCTGCAGTATTTGCTGCAGTATTTGCTGCAGTATTTGCTGCAGTATTTGCTGCAGTATTTGCTGCAGTATTTGCAGTAGTATTTACACAAGTATTTGCTGGCAAACCTAAGACAATTTCCAGTAAATCATTTCGAGTGCCCAAATTTCGGGAATTACGTCTGGAAAATGTTCACTTCATTGTAAATATGAGTGACTTCAGACAAGGAAATCTGTCTCTAAAATCCCGACTGGATACTGATCTGTTGATATGTGTAAAGTTCTCGCTGAATGAATGTACGTAGTTGTGCGTGATTGTTGGTGTCCAGTAAATGTAGAATTTAAGATGAATGTTGCACTTTGAGATGAGTGTCCGGGAAAGAATACCTTTTTTTGTTTTTAGACTGAATTCTATGGATGGAATCAAATGGCGGAGTTTTCGGAAAAAAATAATCGTGCATAACAATTTCTTTGGATATATATATTATTATTATTAACACACTGGCCGATTCCCACCAAGGCAGGGTGGCCCGAAAAAGAAAAACTTTCACCATCATTCACTCCATCACTGTCTTGCCAGAAGGATGCTTTACACTACAGTTTTTAAACTGGCCTGCCGGTTTCCCTGAATCCCTTCATAAATGTTACTTTGCTCACACTCCAACAGCACGTCGAGTATTAAAAACCATTTGTCTCCATTCACTCCTATCAAACACGCTCATGCATGCCCGCTGGAAGTCCAAACCCCTCGCAAACAAAACCTCCTTTACCCCCTCCAACCTTTCCTAGGCCTACCCCTACCCCGCCTTCCTTCCACTACAGACTGATACACTCTTGAAGTCATTCTGTTTCCCTCCATTCTCTCTACATGTCCGAACCACCTCAACAACCCTTCCTCAGCCCTCTGGACAACAGTTTTGGTAATCCCGCACCTTCTCCTAACTTCCAAACTACGAATTCTCTGCATTATATTCACACCACACATTGCCCTCAGATATGACATCACTGCCTTCAGGGGGAATTCCGGGAAAACACGAACGAAAATTTTTTTCCGAAAAAAATTCACAAACTGAGTTAATCTTATAGAAAAATAGCTTAACTCTCTGGCAACACAATGGTACCAGAATCATTGTTCTACGACATTCCTACAAGGAATTATGGTCATTTAAATACACCTAGGGTTACGTCACCACCCGCGACAGGTGTGCTCACCTGTCGTCAATTTATTTTTTTTTTTTTCCGTTTTTTTTTCGTGTATTTACTGTATTATTCTTTCTAAGATAATAATTGACGATTTGGTATCATAATACAGTGGGTGGGACTTATACGTAGAGTTCCAACCAACCAGGAACCTCCCGACACCATTTTGCTGAGTCTTGCTGACGTCATGGAAAATTCCAGTCTCGGGGGTGGCCGGGGAATATGGCTCAATATAACGCTATTATAGCTTCTACGGCTTATTTATCTATCACAATTGATCTAATATGACATAATAAACAATATAAATAACAAAGAAGTATGGTAAATACTCCAGAATGAATAATATATGGAATATTCCCAGAGCGCTCCATCGGGAATAATAGATTCCCATTCTCAGAGAGGGGCTTACATTCTCTTTCTCTCACCTCCAGGGTCCTTATATTAGAGAAAACGAACATGGTTAACTATGATATACACTCGTAATGCAGTATAAGACTGAGAAAAATGTTATTTTCTCGGAAAAAAAAAAAAAAAGGTGGTCCGGCTGTTTCGTGGATTATCTCGGAAGTAAGTTATTCACATATATGAGCAAGTAACTAAGTTAATAATAGCAGGAATGTAATGAAATTCACAGAGAACATAAAGGAAAGATTGTTTTACAAGCTAGTGGATCGCTTTTTGAGATATCATAATTTGTTTTTGATTTATGTGAGGGCAAAAGTCAGATATTTGGCTGAAAGTCAAAAAACATACAAAATTTATTTTTTTAAGAATGAAGAAAGGATAAATTACAGAACGGCAATCCACTAGAAATACAGTTTAGCATTGTTTTATGCGTAGATAATGCCAAAACAGCTTCTCCAAGTCCCACTTCGACGGTACCTTGCAATATGTATGATTATGTATGATTATTAGTAAATAATTTTTTTCTCAGTTGTTTTTTGAGCTATCTTATTGAAACTTGGTCACATTACTATTGAAAGGTGCTTCTTTACGTACAAAAAAAATGAAAGAAATCGAACGAAAAATAAAAAAAAAAAAATTTTAGGCCTGAATTCCCCCTTCAGCCTTCTCCTCGCTGCAACATTCATCACCCATGCTTCACACACATATAAGATCGTTGGTAAAACTATACTCTCATACATTCCCCTCTTTGCCTCCAAGGACAAAGTTCTTCGTCTCCACAGACTCCTAAGTGCACCGCTCACCCTTTTCCCCTCATCAATTCTATGATTCACCTCATCTTTCATAGACCCATCCGCTGACACGTCCAATCCCAAATATCTGAATACATTCACCTCCTCCATGCTCTCTCCCTCCTATCTTATATCCAATCTTTCATCACCTAATCTTTTTGTTATCCTCATAACCTTACTCTTTCCTGTATTCACTTTTAATTTTCATCTTTTACATACCCTACCAAATTTATCCACCAACCTCTGCAACTTCTCTGCAGAATCTCCCAAGAGCACAGTGTCATCAGCAAAGAGCAACTGTGACAACTCCCACTTTATGTCTGATTCTTTATCTTTTAACTCCACGGCTCTTGCCAAGACCCTCGCATTTACTTCTCATACAACCCCATCCATAAATATATTAAACAACCACGGTGACATCACACATCCTTGTCTAATGCCTACTTTTACTGGGAAATAATCTCCCTCTTTCCTACATACTCTAACTTGAGCCTCACTATCCTCGTAAAAACTCTTCACTGCTTTCAGTAACCTGCCTCCTATACCATACACCTGCAACATCTGCCACATTGCCCCCCCCCTATCCACCCTGTCATATGCCTTTTCCAAATCCATAAATGCCACAAAAACCTCTTTAGCCTTATCTAAATACTGTTCACTTATATGTTTCACTGTAAACACCTGGTCCACACACCCCCTACCTTTCCTAAAGCCTCCTTGTTCATCTGCTATCCTATTCTCCGTCTTACTCTTAATTCTTTCAATAATAACTCTACCATACACTTTACCAGGTATACTCAACAGACTTATCCCCCTATAATTTTTGCACTCTCTTTTGTCCCCTTTGCCTTTATACAAAGGAACTATGCATGCTCTCTGCCAATCCCTAGGTACCTTACCCTCTTCCATACATTTATTAAATAATAGCACAAACCACTCCAAAACTATATCCCCACCTGCTTTTAACATTTCTATCTTTATCCCATTAATCCCAGCTGCCTTACTCCCTTTCATTTTACCTACTGCCTCACGAACTTCCCCCACACTCACAACTGGCTCTTCCTCACTCCTACAAGATGTTATTCCTCCTTGCCCTATACATGAAATCACAGCTTCCCTATCTTCATCAACATTTAACAATTTCTCAAAATATTCCCTCCATCTTCCCAGTACCTCTAACTCTCCATTTAATAACTCTCCTCTCCTATTTTTAACTGACAAGTCCATTTGTTCTCTAGGCTTCCTTAATTAACTTGTTAATCTCACTCCAAAACTTTTTCTTATTTTCAACAAAATTTGTTGATAACATCTCACCCACTCTCTCATTTGCTCTCTTTTTACATTGCTTCACCACTCTCTTAACCTCTCTCTTTTTCTCTATATACTCTTCCCTCCTTGCATCACTTCTACTTTGTAAAAACTTCTCATATGCTAACTTTTTCTCCCTTACTACTCTCTTTACATTACCATTCCACCAATCGCTCTTCTTCCCTCCTGCACTCACTTTCCTGTAACCACAAACTTCTGCTGAACACTCTAATACTACATTTTTAAACCTACCCCATACCTCTTCGACCCCATTGCCTATGCTCTCATTACACTATCTATCCTCCAATAGCTGTTTATATCTTATCCTAACTGCCTCCTCTTTTAGTTTATAAACCTTCACCTCTCTCTTCCCTGATGCTTCTTTCTCATTGTATCCCATCTACCTTTTACTCTCAGTGTCACTACAACTAAAAAGTGATCTGATATATCTGTGGCCCCTCTATAAACATGTACATCCTGAAGTCTACTCAACAGTCTTTTATCTACCAATACATAATCCAATAAACTACTGTCATTTCGCCCTACATCATATCTTGTATACTTATTTATCCTCTTTTTCTTAAAATATGTATTACCTATAACTAAACCCATTTCTACACAAAGTTCAATCAAAGGGCTCCCATTATCATTTACACCTGGCACCCCAAACTTACCTACCACACCCTCTCTAAAAGTTTCTCCTACTTTAGCATTCAGGTCCCCTACCACAATTACTCTCTCACTTGGTTCAAAGGTTACTATACATTCACTTAATTAACATCTCCCAAAATCTCTCTCTCTCCTCTGCATTCCTCTCTTCTCCAGGTGCATACACGCTTATTATGACCCACTTCTCGCATCCAACCTTTACTTTAATCCACATAATCCTTGAATTTACACATTCATATTCTTTTTTCTCCTTCCATAACTGATCCTTCAACATTACTGCTACCCCTTCCTTTGCTCTAACTCTCTCAGATACTCCAGATTTAATCCCATTTATTTCCCCCCACCGAAAACTCCCCTACCCCCTTCAGCTTTGTTTCGCTTAGGGCCAGGACATCCAACTTCTTTTCATAACATCAGTACTCATCTGTTTCTTGTCATCCGCACTACATCCACGCACATTCAAGCATCCCAGTTTTATAAAGTTTTTCTTCTTCTCTTTTTTAGTAAATGTCTACAGGAGAAGGGGTTACTAGTCCATTGCTCCCGGCATTTTAGTCGCCTCATACGACACGCATGGCTTACGGAGGAAAGATTCTTTTCCACTTCCCCATGGACAATAGAAGAAATAAAGAAGAACAAGAGCTATTTAGAAAAAGGAGAAAAACCTAGATGTATGTATATATATATATATATATATATATATATATATATATATATATATATATATATATATATATATATATATATATATATATATATATATATATATATATATATATGCATGTGCGTGTCTGTGAAGTGACCAAAGTGTAAGTAGGAGTAGCAAGATATCCCTGTTATCTAGCGTGTTTATGAGACAGAAAAAGACACCAGCAATCCTACCATCATGTAAAACAGTTCCAGGTTTCTGTTTCACAGTCATCTGGCAGGACGGTAGTACTTCCCTGTTATAAAGGGCTTGTTTGGTAGCTGTAGAGCGGGTAGTTAAATGATATACTTCTTCGGAGGCTTCTTAGTTTATTGTTAAGTAGTGGTGGGTTACACAGGCTTGTGTGTTTGTGCCCATGGCCCGGGCAGGGCCATGCCCGCGAGAGAGAGCTGGGAGTACTTGTGTCTTGATGCCAGGCCGCTGTGTGAGTGAGAGCGAGGCAAGTCTGGGCATACTGAAGTGGCAAGGCCTATAGATGGCAGCACCTGAGTGGCGCGAAATATGAACTAAGCTGGCAGACAGCATGGGCTGTCTGTGCAGACAGTACAGGCTGTCTACATACGCTCGGCCACCTATCGCGCGTCGTCCCGACGCGACAATACTGGTAGTAAAAGAAACTCGGTCTCTCTCTCGTAGGAACAGGGCACAGAACACAAAATAAAAACATATATATACATATGGACATGGAAAAAAAAACTTCCTACAGGGAGGGAAGAAAAAACATGTGGGGTGTGCTAAACATCGTGGTCATAGGCAGTGAGCATCGAAGTGCATCACTGCACGCCTTCCTGCGTCTGGACAGATACTGCAACACGGGAGACATCGCTGCGGCTGAGCTGTGACGTAACAGGGTACGGTCTCCTCTGGAACGGTGAAGCAGACATCGTAGGAGTCGCTGCAGGTTTTCACTCAACCTGGGGCACGACATGCTGGTGCCCTTGAGTGAGGCGTCGACAAAACTCGGCAACTGGGCAGGACTTCTGGCAAGCGACTCAGGAGGACACTTCTCGACTGGTACTGTCGCTGGGCTATCACTGCCGGCGAGCGTGGAGCGAGTTGTGGAGCGAGTCGTGGCAGAGACGACTGGGCGAAACATCTGGGAGTCGTAACATCATACACCAGACTGCAGTGAGAGAGCTAGCAGTCAAAGTGACATCTTCTTTGTGCAGGCTGCTCACTGAAGCTTGTGACACGAGGCTGACACAGCGCCTGCCGACAGGCCTGGCTGCGGCTTGACGAGTATCATCTCTCGACAGTTGGAGTTATAGCAGAGGTTAGTCTAAGCGTCCCCAGACTTGTTTCTCTACATATAACTGCACTCTGAAGGTCTGGAGGTGAAGTGAAACAAATCTCGATGGGAATCGTAGCAGGTACGATTCTGCAGAACAACACGAGCGACGAGCATAAAAGCTTTCTGTACAAGGGGGCTCATACGCTCAGGGCTGAGAAATCAGCTGTCAAACACACTGGTCACGGGTGACTTAGTGGTACAACTCAAGGGTCTGACCACAGACCTCACTGGACACACGGAACTTTAAAAACACACCGCTGTACATACGGTACAACATGGCTTGAACTAGCAAAAGATGCTTTTCTGCGCATAAAACTGATTAAGACATACTAAAATGTGAGAACACTGACTGAGAGGAATTAATTAACACACGACATATATTTTCTCTCAATCTTCTCGACAATACTGAAATAATTACTAGAACACTCGATGTGACATCATGTGATGTCAGGCGTGATGTCGCAAGGTGACGTCAGCAGCAGTGACGTCAACAGACATCTCGAGGTGACGTCAGGCAGACATCGTGAGGTGACGTCAGCAGACATCGTGACGTCAGCAGACATCGTGTGACGTCAGCATCTCGAGGTGACGTCAGGCAGACATCGTGAGGTGACGTCAGCAGACATCGTGAGGTGACGTCAGCAGACATCTCGAGGTGCAGACATCGTGAGGTGACGTCAGCAGACATCTCGAGGTACGTCAGCAGACATCGTGAGGTGACGTCAGCAGACATCGTGACGTCATGAAGTCGGGCAGCATCGTGGGTGGCGTCGATGTGATGCGGGCAGCAGACCACAGCATGAGGCCTGGGACATCTGGTAACTCACGTGGCTTTGTAGGTCTACATGATCGCCCACACCCACGTGACGTCGTAATCCACGTAGCTTCGAGTGGCCTCGGGCACTCGGATACACAGCACTGGCAAAGAATTCACACGAAAAACAGCAGAAAACACAGCAGAGGGAGTGGGCAGTGGTGAGTGGTGTATGGTAGACGGGTGAGCGTGAGGAGGGCGAGCATGGGCAAGGTGAGGAACAGCCACTTCCTCTCCTCTCCTCTCCTCCCCCACCCACAAACACGTGGAGAAGCTCACACTGGACGCAGAAATCACCACAAGACTCACCTCTGGCTTGCTGAAACAGCTGTGCTGAGCTGAACAACAACAGCAACATACAAGTGACGCTGAACACGTGACTTGAGAAACAGCGTGGGACACTGTAGCGTGAGACGCTGGGACGCCACTCACAATTCTCGAAGAAATTCGGCAAATTTCGGCTGGATCCTGCTTGTACCTGTGTCTGGATGCTCAAACGTGCAGACACAACATCAGGATAACTCGTTGAGAGACGGATGCTTCTTGTGTAGGGTGATGAAGTGAAGGTGACTTCATACCTCTCCTTCCTCTCTCCAGGGTAAACACAACGCTGATCCCACCGCTGCCACCAATATAAAGGGCTTGTTTGGTAGCTGTAGAGCGGGTAGTTAAATGATATACTTCTTCGGAGGCTTCTTAGTTTATTGTTAAGTAGTGGTGGGTTACACAGGCTTGTGTGTTTGTGCCCATGGCCCGGGCAGGGCCATGCCCGCGAGAGAGAGCTGGGAGTACTTGTGTCTTGATGCCAGGCCGCTGTGTGAGTGAGAGCGAGGCAAGTCTGGGCATACTGAAGTGGCAAGGCCTATAGATGGCAGCACCTGAGTGGCGCGAAATATGAACTAAGCTGGCAGACAGCATGGGCTGTCTGTGCAGACAGTACAGGCTGTCTACACTGTGTGGTTGCTGTCTACCAACCTACTACCTAGTTAATATATATACTATATATATAAATATAAATATAAATATATATATATATATATATATATATATATATATATATTATATATATATATATATATTATATATGTATATTATATATATATTTACCTGGAGTTTACCTGGAGAGAGTTCCGGGGCTCAACGCCCCCGCGGCCCGGTCTGTGACCAGGCCTCCTGGTGGATAAGAGCCTGATCAACCATGCTGTTATTGCTGGCTGCATGCAATCCAACGTACGAGCCACTGCCCAGCTGGTCAGGTACCGACTTTAGGTGCTTGTCTAGTGCCAGCTTGAAGACTGCCAGGGGTCTATTGGTAATCCCCCTCATGTATGCTGGGAGGCAGTTGAACAGTCTCGGGCCCCTGACACTTATTGTATTGTCTCTTAACGTGCTAGTGACACCCCTGCTTTTCATTGGGGGGATGTTGCATCGTCTGCCAAGTCTTTTGCTTTCGTTGTGAGTGATTTTCGTGTGCAAGTTCGGTACTAGTCCGTCTAGGATTTTCCAGGTGTATATAATCATGTATCTCTCCCGCCTGCGTTCCAGGGAATACAGGTTCAGGAACTTTAAGCGCTCCCAGTAATTGAGGTGTTTTATCTCCGTTATGCGCGCCGTGAAGGTTCTGTGTACATTTTCTAGGTCAGCAATTTCACCTGCCTTGAAAGGTGCTGTTAGTGTGCAGCAATATTCCAGCCTAGATAGAACAAGTGACCTGAAGAGTGTCATCATGGGCTTGGCATCCCTAGTTTTGAAGGTTCTCATTATCCATCCTGTCATTTTTCTAGCAGCTGCAATTTATATAATGTTATGGTCCTTGAAGTTGAGATCCTCCGACAAACAAGTGATTTTAAATAATTTTCCAAACTGCGCCAGGGCAGAACTCGACCTTATGAACTTTGTACCGCCTCCAGAGACAAAACAATACACGCATCACCTTACCACTAAGCCACTGATCCTACAAGAACCAAGCACACAAGATAAGATTTCGTTCGGATTTTTAACCCCAGAGGGTTAGCCACCCAGGATAACCCAAGAAAGTCAGTGCGTCATCGAGGACTGTCTAACTTATTTCCATTGTGGTCCTTAATCTTGTCCCCCAGGATGCGACCCACACCAGTCGACTAACACCCAGGTACCTATTTGCTGCTAGGTGAACAGGACAACAGGTGTAAGGAAACGTGTCGAATGTTTCCACCCGCCGGGAATCGAACCCGGGCCCTCCGTGTGTGAAGCGGGAGCTTTAGCCACCAGGCCACCGGGCCACCTAGCACGTAGCTATGTGATCGCCTTGGCCCGAGGACACTCGTGGCAGTGGTATCTCAAGGATTAATTTCAGCCTCGTCCTGTTTGAATACCCGCCTCAACTTGCTTCGTAATTTCATTGCTATATAGATTGCTTGTTGAGGCGGGTATTCAAACAGGACGAGGCTGAAATTAATCCTTGAGATACCACTGCCACGAGTGTCCTCGGGCCAAGGCGATCACATAGCTACGTGCTAGGTGGCCCGGTGGCCTGGTGGCTAAAGCTCCCGCTTCACACACGGAGGGCCCGGGTTCGATTCCCGGCGGGTGGAAACATTCGACACGTTTCCTTACACCTGTTGTCCTGTTCACCTAGCAGCAAATAGGTACCTGGGTGTTAGTCGACTGGTGTGGGTCGCATCCTGGGGGATAAGATTAAGGACCACAATGGAAATAAGTTAGACAGTCCTCGATGACGCACTGACTTTCTTGGGTTATCCTGGGTGGCTAACCCTCCGGGGTTAAAAATCCGAACGAAATCTTATCTTACCACTGCCACGAGTGTCCTCGGGCCAAGGCGATCACATAGCTACGTGCTGTGTGCTTGGTTCTTGTAGGATCAGTGGCGTAGTGGTAAGATGATGCGTGTATTTTGTCTCTTGAGGGGCCGACCAGGCAATTTTCCGCGCGCTCTCAAAAAAATTTTTAAAAAATATGGAAATTGAGTTATATATACAGAAAAATAGCTTAACTCTTTGGCAACACAATGGTACCAGAATCAATGATCTACGACGTTTCTACAATAAATTATTGGCTTAGCGCTTCTTTTTGATTATAATAATAATACAAGAAATTATAGTCATTTATATCAGATAAGGTGACGGTGATATGGGTAGTGCGTCTGCTCACAGCACATATATTTTTTTGTAATTTTTTCCTTGATTTTTATCTCTTTTTCTTGCATTATTCTTCCTAATATAATATTTGACTATTTGGCATCATAGAAGAGTAGGCGGAGCTTATCCGTAGAGTGCCAGCCAATCAGGAACCATCTAGGAACACTTGCAGTATTCCCGCTCCAGAAAGAGCCACGAGAACTCACTTCATTATTACGCTTATATAAGCTAATAATGGAGGAGGGGTGTTAATGTTCCAATTTAAAAACTGTAGTGTAAAGCATCCTTCTGGCAAGACAGTGATGGAGTGAATGATGGTGAAAGTTTTTGTTTTTCGGGCCACCCTGCCTTGGTGGGAATCGGCCAGTGTGTTAAAAAATAAAAGCTTATATATCAACTCTACGGCTTATTTATCTATCAGAATTGATCTAATATGATATAATAAACACTATAAATAACATACAAACATCTTATATAATCTAGACTGAATAAAATAAGCCATGATATGGAGAGAGACCATCGGGAATATTTCGATATAAATGAGTTACTCCTCATGTCGTCTTTGAGTAAGAGAAAACGGTATTTTGAAGAGGATAACTGCACTAGAACATCAGTTTACTAAGAAATACACCGAAATAAACGCTATTTTCGCGAATTTTTATTTCTTATTTTTTCTAGACGGGGGGCCGGCCGGTGCTCCAGGCCAATATCTCGGAAGTAACTTATTCACTTATTTCGCTAAGGTACGCCTTCATTATTATTGTTGTTATTATTATTATTAAAGATTTGCCGGTATTCTCCCGGCCCGGGCCTTTTCCAAGAGGTGGCCCGGCCTTGGCTCCCTCGTTAGGGAGTGTCTGAGACCTAAGTCTCCCATGGGAGGAGGCACAAGTACCTCCTTATCTTTGGGACCAACTGTCCCCAGGCCTAGCCACAAGCTAGGCCTCTCTGGTCTGCCATCCCCACCCCAAGGGGGCAAATGGGAATGACAGTCTTATGAGCTAAAGGCTCGGGCTCAGGCACCTACCCTACCCTAGAAGGGTTAGGCATGGTATCGATGCCTTTATTACTTAATTAAATGGAATAATATTCACAGAAATTGTAAAATAATGATTTCTTTAATTTCTGATGGTACATTTTTGGAAATATTCCAATTTATGTGGGAGTAAAGGGCAGAGTTTTTACAACATTCCAAGAACTAACAAACTTTATTTTTTTGTGAAATAAAGATAAGATATTTAGAGGAAACTAAACCATGAGGAGTTCGTACAAGCATTGTTGTCTCGGCACCAAGTGTCCAAACAACCTTACGTCGTCCCATATAGGATCACCTTCCTGCCAAAGGGCATTTTCAGTAAATCAGTCCTTTTTCAGTCTTTTCTCAGTTGTTGTTTGAGGTATCTTATTGATAAATATTTAGAGTAACTAGAGAAAACACTTCGTCTTGTGTACCAAAACTGAAGGAAATTGGACGGTAAACAAAAAAGCAACATATAATTGACGTGACGACCCCTTGAGGCGGTACAAGGTTTGTAAGATCGAGTCCTGACGTGCCGCAGTTTTGTAAATGATATATATTTATATATATATATATATATATATATATATATATATATATATATATATATATATATATATATATATATATATATATATATATATATATATATATATATATTGTTTGTAAATAGTGTATATGAATGTTTGTACAAAGCATTTCTTGTTTAAATATAATTAACTAATATTATTTCTTTCCTCTGATCCATGTGACGCTGAGAAAACAGGTTATATAAAAGCCATTTTGGGAGGCAAGAACAACACCCCAGGAACCTCTGAGTGGACCTGGATGGACGGAAGACCAATCAATTCAAGTCTCTGGGCGTTTGGTGAACCCAACGACTATAGTGGAACAGAGATCTGTGTTGACATTGATACTAACATGCATCTGATGCTGAACGATGATTCCTGTTTGAAAATACAGCGATTTGTCTGTCAATATTACTCTCCTAAATAAGACGGAGAGAATCAGACGGAGGTGGAGACAGCTGCTCACCTGCTGATACTCTTTTAAATAATTCGGAAAAAACAGACAGACAGGGAGGTGGAGACAGCTGCTCACTTGCTGACGCTTCCTTTCCAAATAGTAAATCCCACATAATTTCGCCAAATTGAATAATCCTTAAATAATTCTCTCCGAATATGTTCATTACAAACATTGTAAAACATTTGGTAAAATGGACAGTTTTTTATATTATGATTTTGTAGTTATTTAGGTAAAGTTAGACCTACAGTAAAGCACTTTCTGTTTGAATATATACATTATAAAAAAAATTATCTTTATTCAAGCTAAAATAATTTTAAATACATTATGTTAGTTATACCTTCATTATAACTGTATTCTCGCTGCAGAAATAAAAATGCAAAAAAAAAAAAACAGATTTTTTTTAACTAAATTACAAAGTACTCGTAGAAAAATATTGCAAAATGTTAAAATTCTCGTGAGGAAGCGCTAAATACTTAGGGGCGTCACATAAACGCAGAGAAAATGAAAGGTGTTAGCAACTCCCTCGTTAGTAACTCCTTTGTTGGCAACTCCCTTGTTAGCAACTCCCTTGTTAGCAACTCCCTTGTTACCTCCCTTGATAGCAACGCCCTTGTTAGCACCTCCCTTGTTAGCACCCTTGTTTGAAACTCCCTTGTTAGCAACTCCCTTGTTAGATACTCCCTTTTTAGCACCTCCCTTGTTAGCAACTTCCTTGTTAGCAAACTATTGTTAGCAACTACCTTGTTAGCAACTACCTTGTTAGCAACTACCTTGTTAGCAACTACCTTGTTAGCAACTACCTTATTAGCAACTACCTTGTTAGCAACTACCTTGTTAGCAACTACCTTGTTAGCAACTACCTTGTTAGCAACTACCTTATTAGCAACTACCTTGTTAGCAACTACCTTGTTAGCAACTACCTTATTAGCAACTACCTTGTTAGCAACTTCCTTGTTAGCAAACTATTGTTAGCAACTACCTTGTTAGCAACTACCTTGTTAGCAACTACCTTATTAGCAACTACCTTGTTAGCAACTACCTTGTTAGCAACTACCTTGTTAGCAACTACCTTGTTAGCAACTACCTTATTAGCAACTACCTTGTTAGCAACTACCTTGTTAGCAACTATCTTGTTAGCAACTACCTTGTTAGCAACTACCTTGTTAGCAACTACCTTGTTAGCAACTACCTTATTAGCAACTACCTTGTTAGCAACTTCCTTGTTAGCAAACTATTGTTAGCAACTACCTTGTTAGCAACTACCTTGTTAGCAACCATCTTGTTATCAACTCCCTTGTTAGCAACTCCCTTGTTAGCACCCTTGTTAGCAACCATCTTGTTATCAACTCCCTTGTTAGCACCCTTGTTAGCAACTTCCTTGTTAGCAACTACCTTGTTATCAACTACCTTGTTAGCAACTCCCTTGTTACCAACTACCTTGTTAGCAACTCCCTTGTTAGCAACTCCCTTGTTAGCAACTCTTGTAAGCAACTCCCTTGTTAGCAACTTCCTTGTTAGCAACTCCCTTGTTAGCAACTCTTGTAAGCAACTCCCTTGTTAGCAACTTCCTTGCTGGCAACTCCCTTGTTAGCAACTCTTGTAAGCAATTCCCTTGTTAGCAACTTCCTTGCTGGCAACTCCTTTGTTAGCAACTGAACATTGGTGATGCTTTTCAAAATAGCTTGGTATCATCACTTTACATACCACCAGTATGTAAACTGACACTGACGTTTGAGTGGTAGGGGTCCTTACTAGTTTTATGCAATGGGGCCCCAAAGCTTATAATCGAGTCATGCGAAAAGGTATGTAATAATGTCCATTTTCTTATGAAAATACGGAATTAATTTGTACATTAGTAGGAGACGGCAAGCATGTTAAAAATTACCTGTGTGTCTTTAATATCACTGTCAAAACAACAGTATGTTATGCATCGAAAATTCAAATAAAATTTATTTTGTTAAAAGCTGATCTGTCTTACCTACAGAAAACATCTGACTGATTTTGATCTCAACTTGCCTTTCCTGGAAGGAATTGCGAATATCGAAATTTTTCTTCTTAATTAAGTAATAATTTCCAAGTTTCACAATCCATTTGCTTAAACATTTCAACGCTGATAACATGATACCACAACTTTTAAGAGCGAATGGAAGTTGCTGGCTTAGCTTCATAGCAGCTGTATTTAATGGAAGGTTTTAATTAAATATATCATGCATGTTTTCTCATTCGCGCTGATATTTAAGTGCATTAACATAGACCACACTGTGCACTACTCCATTAAGTTTTAAAGGGGTGGACCGGTACGCTAGTGGAAGGCCTCGGTCAGATGACCATAACCCCAAGTGGCGGGTCATCAGTTGACTAACACCCGCTCAGGAAAAACTTGTCCAGTGTCTTGAGAAACCGTACCTTGCCTAACCTAACGTAACCTAACGTAACTTAACGTAACCTAATGTAACCTAACCTAACCTAACTTAACCTAACCTAACCTAACCTAACCTAAGCTAACCTAACCTAAGCTGACTTAATGTAACCTAACCTAACCTAACCTAACCTAACCTTACATAACATAACGTAACGTAACGTAACCTAACGTAAACTAATGTAACCTAACCTAACCTAACTTAACCTAACCTAACCTAACCTAACTTAACCTAACCTAACCTAACTTAAGCTAACCTAACCTAAGCTGACTTAATGTAACCTAACCTAATCTCACCTGACCTAACCTAACCTAACCTAACATAATATAACCTAATCTAACCTAACCAAACCTAACCTTACCTAACCTAACCTAACCTAACCTAATCTAACGTAACATAACCTAACCAAACCTAACCTAACATAACCTACGTAATCTAACGTAACCTAACCTAAACTAACCTAACCTAAACTAACCTAACCTAACCTAAACTAACCTAACCTAACCTAACCTAACCTATCCTAACCTAACCTAACCTAACCTAACCTAACCTAACCTAACCTAACCTATCCTAGCCTAACACAACGTAACCTAACGTAACCTAACCTAACCTAACATAACGTAACCTAACCTAACGTAACTTAACCTAACGTAACCTAACCTAACGTAACCTAACCTAACCTAATCTAAACTAGCTTAACCTAACCTAACCTAACCTAACCTATCCTATCCTAATCTAACCTAACCTAACCTAACCTAACCTAACCTAACCTAACCTAACCTTACCTAACCTAACCTATCCTAACCTAACGTAACCTATCCTAACCTAACGTAACTTAGCCTAACGTAACCTAATGTAACCTAACTTAACCTAACCTAACCTTACCTAACGTAACCTAACGTAACCTAACGTAACCTAATGCAACCTCACCTAACCTAACCTAACCTTACCTAACGTAACGTAATGTAACGTAACGTAACCTAACCTAACCTAACCTAACCTAACCTAACCTAACCTAACCTAACCTAACCTAACGTAACCTAACGTAACCTAACCTATCCTAACCTAACCTAACGAAACCTAATGTAACCTAACCTATCGTAACCTAACGTAAAGTAACGTAACCTAACCTAACCTAACCTAACTTAACCTAACCTAACCTAACCTAACCTAACGTAACCTAACCTAACGTAACCTAACGTAACCTAACCTAACCTATCCTAACCTAACCTAACCTAACTTAACCTAACCTAACCTAACCTAGCCTAACCTAACCTGACGTAACCTAACCTAACCTAACCTAACGTAATCTAACCTAACCTAACCAAACCTAATCTAACCTGATATAACCTAACCTAACCTAACCTAACCTAACCTAACCTAACGTAATCTAACCTAATCTAACCAAACCTAATCTTACCTGATATAACCTAACCTAACCTAACCTAACCTAACCTAACCTAACCTAACCTAACCTAACCTAACCTAACCTAACCTAACCTGACGTAACGTAACGTAACCTAACCTAACCTAACCTAACCTAAGGTAACCTAACGTAACCTAACCTATCCTAACATAACCTAACGAAACCTAATGTAACCTAACCTATCGTAACCTAACGTAAAGTAACGTAACCTAACCTAACCTAACCTAACTTAACCTAACCTAACCTAACCTAACCTAACCTAACCCATCCTAACCTAACCTAACGTAACCTAATGTAACCTAACCTAACGTAACCTAACCTAACGTAACCTAACCTAACGTAACCTAACCTAACGTAACCTAACCTATCCTAACCTAACGTAACCTAACCTATCCTAACCTAACCTAACCTAACTTAACCTAACCTAACCTAACCTAACCTAACCTGACGTAACCTAACCTAACCTAACCTAACGTAATCTAACCTAACCTAACCAAACCTAATCCAACCTGATATAACCTAACCTAACCTAACCTAACCTAACCTAACGTAATCTAACCTAACCTAACCAAACCTAATCTAACCTGATATAACCTAACCTAACCTAACCTAACCTAACCTAACCTAACCTGACGTAACCTAACCTAACCTAACCTAACCTAACTTAACCTGACGTAACCTAACCTAACCTAACCTAACGTAATCTAACCTAACCTAACCAAACCTAATCTAACCTGACGTAACCTAACCTAACCTAACCTAACCTGACGTAACCTAACCTGACGTAACTTAACCTGACGTAACTTAACCTGACGTAACTTAACCTGACGTAACTTAACCTGACGTAACTTAACCTGACGTAACTTAACCTGACGTAACTTAACCTGACGTAACTTAACCTAACCTAACCTAACCTAACCTAACCTAACCTAACCTAACCTGACGTAACCTAACCTGACGTAACCTAACCTAACCTAACCTAACCTGACATAACCTAACCTGACGTAACCTAACCTGACGTAACCTAACCTGACGCAACCTAACCTGACGTAACCTAACCTGACGTAACCTAACCTGACGTAACCTAACCTGACGTAACCTAACCTGACGTAACCTAACCTAACCTAACTTAACCTGTCAGTGACCACAATAGATCAAATTTATAAAATCATCTACAAATCAATGAGACAAGGACAGGAATAAATATACCGATAATCAAGCTAAGCAAATAGACACTTTTGCAAAGTTTTGAATATAATATGAAAGTCACGTTTCACTCCTGACGAGCGAAACGTAGCCTGTGTAAAATATTCAAAACCATATTTGTTAAGTGTAAATCAAAGGATTATTGATAATTAAGATAAAAAGCAACAGTAATAATGATAACATTTGTACTGCCAGACTTGGAGAAACTTGGCGACCAATACGATGTGAAAATATAAAAAAAATATACTGACCTTTAATACCAATCAATTTGGAGGAAGACAAGACAAGTAACATAATTTTTACAATGTATAATGATCACGTAGAATAATAATCCATTAGTTTCAGCTCGTTAACAATTATGTAATGTAATATGACATATAATATAGCATATAATATAGCATATAAAATATCAATTTATTCTATGCTTGTTGACGCAGGTGAAGAAAATTCTGTAATACGTCAAGTTGACGTTCAGTCAACACCATAATTATCGCAGTAATGTTCGACCTCAAATAATGTGTTTCAGGCCGTCGGGTTGACTCTTACCACCGCAGTACTCACGTACACATACATACATACATACATACATACATACATACATACATACATACATACATACATACATACACACACACACACACACACACACACACACACACACACACACACACACACACACACGCATATACAGAGTGGACACAACAACAATAGGGACACAGGAAGCTAAGGACCCAGATGAGTCAAAGGGACGTTAGGAATTATTTCCTCAGTCTTAAAGTTGTGAGGAAGTGGAATAGCCTAGGAAGTGATGCAATGGAGGCGGGAACCGTACATAGCATTAAGATAAGGTATGATAAAGCTCATGGAGCAGGGAGAGAGAGGGCCTAGTAGCACTCATTGAAGAGGCGGGGCCAGGAGCTGAGTATCGACCTCTGCAACCACGATCAGATGAGTACACACACACACACACACACACACTGTTACACCCTTTTCTTCCATTGTAAGTAGACAGTTTCTAATTGTTATTATCACAATGGTATACTTTTACATGTTATTTTTGCCATTTCACTTAATATTATATTCAGGAGTAATTCCATTATTAGCTAAAATGGATTTACTCGACTTTATAATATTATCTGGCAGTATATTATTTAGCTTTGTACATAGGTAGGTTATTTAATTAGTCCAAACTGCTGGTGCGACCTGGCCAAGCACTAGTAGGTGTAAATAAATGGTATAAAATACTGACACAATGGAAACATAAACACATATGCAGTTTAATGTGATCCTTTGTTGACAACGTTTCGCCCACACAGTGGGCTTTTTCAAGTCACAAACAGATCTACCTTGGGTGGAAGGTACTGGAGTATTTATAGTCAGGTTCAGAATGTTGAGGTCAGGTGGAGAATGCTACATCCGATGATCTACCGGGTGGGGTTATAGAGTCTTGGGTAGCTTGGCATGGGTATTGGACAAGTTGTGAGTAGATGTTCTGCAGTGTTCTATATTCTTATGTGGTATAGCGATGAAGAAGTTTCTTGGCAAGTGGTTCAGCTATGTTATAGAAGCCATTGTTCTGATTGAAATAAGCGATTATTCCAGGATTCTTCGGTATTGAGTGTTGTCTTCTGTGGCGATAAGCCTTGAGTTTCTGTAGTTAATTAAATGGTTGTGTGAATTGCGATGTTGTACACAGGCATTCCTTGTATCGTCAGTTCTGCTTGCGTATTGGTGTTCTGAAATACGTGTTTGGAGGTCTCTTGATGTTTCGCCCAGGTATAATTTGTTGGTCATTACAAGGGATTATGTATACCCCTGCAGAGGATGGAAACTTGTCCTGTCTACTACTGGTGATGTCCTTGATGGTCGTGGTTATGGAGGTAGATACTTGGAATGATGTATTGGAAAAGATGTTGGAAACATGTTTGGCAATGGAGTTGGTGGGGAGGACTATGTATCTCTTCTCGGCAGTGTCTTCTCTGGGTGTGTTGAAGATGTTAATGCCCTCGTCTGCAGTCTCTGATAAAGTGACGAGGATAGCGGAGTTTAGAAAATACTTGTTCAATTATAGTGCATTCTTCCTCAAGGAACTCATTGCTGCAGATTCTGAGTGCGCGCAGGAAGAAGCCTATAATTACACCACGTTTGGTTTTGGTGTCGTGGTGAGAGTAGAAGTGGAGAAGATCGTTTTTGTTGGTTGGTTTTCGATAGACTTTAAAACGAAGTTCATGGTCAGTTTTGCAGAGAAGAACATCAAGGAAAGGAAGAGTGTTGTCGACTTCTCTTCAAGTGTGAACTGGATTGAGGGCTCGACCTGGTTGAGCCTGTCTTGGAGAGTTTGAACGTTGAAGCGCCTGGGAGTTATGAGGAGAATGTCGTCAACATAACGGAGCCAGGTGACATTCGAAGGAATAATGGTGGAGAAACTTTCGGCTTCTAGATGTTCCATGTATAAGTTCGCCAGGACGGCACTGAGTGGCGAGCCCATGGGTAGACCAAAAGTCTGATAAATTAGACACATGTAGACCAAAAGTCTGTTGAAAGAGGTGATTTTCGAAAGAGAAACACGTATAGCCGACACATAGTTCAAAGAGGTCGATGAAATCGCTGGCTGGAATAGGAAAATCAAGTGAATCGTCAATTTTTCTGCGCAGGAGATCGATGGCTTGTGTAGTAGGTACTTTGAATAGGGAAGTTACGTCAAGGCTGGGAAGTTTCTTGTTCCTGATGATGTTGCGAATGCGATTGAGAAGATCACCCGAGTGTTTGAGATATGCTGGACTGATGGCGCCCAAGAGTTTGGAGAGGTGTTTTGCGAGAATTCCTGAGAGTTGGTGGGGAGCACTGCCTATTCCCGAAGATATGGGCCTCAATGGGATACCAGGCTTGTGAGTTTTTGGTAGGTTGGGGTTGCTGGGTATGGTGTGCAGAAGTTTCTTCCCTTGTTCTGAGTTCCTTAGAATGCGGCGAGTCCTTTGAAGAAAAATTTTAGTAAAGTTGTCCACTTGGTTAGTTGTGAGGGGTTTGTAGGTATCTGGGTCATTAAGTAGATTGAGCATTTTGTTCCTGTAGTCATCAGTGTTCATGATAACAACACCACCTCCTTTATCAGCGGTGGTGACCCTGATGGTCGTGTCTTCTGCTAAACCTTTAAGTGCAATGATGTAACGTCGAGGTATGACTGGGGAGCTGCATGTAGAGATACATAGTCCTCCCCACCAACTCCATTGCCAAACATGTTTCCAACATCTTTTCCAATACATCATTCCAAGTATCTACCTCCACAACCACGACCATCAAGGACATCACCAGTAGTAGACAGGAAAAGCTTCCATCCTCTGCAGGGGTATACATAATCCCTTGTAATGACTGCAACAAATTATACGTGGGCGAAACATCAAGAGACCTCCAAACACGTATTTCAGAGCACCAATACGCAAGCAGGACTGACGATACAAGGAATGCCTGTGTGCAACATCGCAATTCACACAACCATTTAATTAACTACAGAAACTCAAGACTTATCGACACAGAAGACAACACTCAATACCGAAGAATCCTGGAATCATCGCTTATCTCTATAACCAACAATTTCAACCAAAACAATGGCTTCTATAACACAGCTGAACCACTTGCCAAGAAACTTCTTCATAACTATCCCACATAAGAATATAGAACACTGCAGAAGGTCTACTCACAACTTGTCCAATACCCCTGCCAAGCTACCCAAGACTCTATAACCCTACCCGGTAGATCATCGAATGCAGCATTCTCCACCTGACCTCAACATTCTGAACCTGACTATAAATACTCCCGTGCCTTCCTCCCAAGGTAGATCTGTTTGTGACTTGAAAAAGCCCACTGTGTGGGCGAAACGTTGTCAATAAAGGATCACATTAAACTGCATATGTGTTTATGTTTCCACCAGTAGGTGTTTTGAGTTGCTCAACCCCTGCTTCAGTTCATACCTTCCTCTGGACCAGGAAGGGTCTAGGGAAGTATCCACCTCTAAACCACCATTCGCCTTCCTAGAAAATACCAGGAATTTTCGGAAACTCATTGCTAAGACTTATCTCGGTTGGAGAAGGCTGTTGAGAAACTCTTCAAGAAAGTGAAACCAAGTGATCAAGCTTCTGTGTTGTAAGAGGGCTTATTGCAGAGTGAACCCTATGTAAGAGCTCTATCAATGCGGTGTTGGAGTTTTTAAACAACGCCTGTACATATACTGATATTTCCTGTCTCACTCAGAGCCATTTGTAAATACTTAACGAAGTACTCTGATGTTTTAATGAGGAGTAGAATAAGTGTTCTACTCATAGTGCAAAATATGAGAAAGTGGATTTAAGTGGTTATTATGGTTATTAATAAATTAAACAGAAACCAAGAAAATTCGTTTTCCTCTACTAGTGAAGACCCCTAGACGTGCTAAGTTTGTTAGTTTGTTACGAAAAGCACACACACACTCACACACTTAGCAAACCTCAGAACAGCATTCCGACATCTTAATAAGGAATCGTTCAGAACCCTGTACACTGTGTACGTTAGGTCCATATTGGAGTATGTGGCACCAGTTTGGAACCCACACTTAGCCAAGCACGTAAAGAAACTAGAGAAAGTGCAAAGGTTTGCAACAAGACTAGTCCCAGAGCTAATTGGTATGTCCTGCGAGGAGAGGTTAAGAGAAATCGACCTGACGACACTGGAGGACAGGAGATATAAGGGGGACATGATAACGACATATAAGATACTGAGAGGAATTGACAAGGTGGACAGAGACATAATGTTCCAGGGATGGGACACAGCACCAAGGGAACACAGTTGGAAATTGATGACACAGATGAATCACAATGATGTTAGGAATTATTTCTTCAGTCACAGAGTAGTCAGGAAGTGGAATAGTTTGGGAAGCGATGTAGTGGAGGCAGGATCCATTCATAGCTTTAAGCAGAGGTATGATAAAGCTCATGGTGCAGGGAGGGTGACCCAGTAGCGGCCAGTGAAGAGGCAGGGCCAGGAGCTATGAATCGACCCCTGCAACGACATCTAGGTGAGTACACACACACACACACACACACACACACACACACACACACGAACTCAAAACCAGTTGCAACTTTATGAGGTACACCCTTCTGCTACTGAAGAGACTGAATTCATCATGGCATGTATTCCATAGAGATTCCATAGAGATTCAGGTCCTTGTTGACATGACAGGAGCGCAACCTGGTGTTGTCTTCCGCTGATGTAACCCATCCACATTAAGGTTCGATGTTTTGTGAGTTCATAGATGCTTTTCTACATACCACTATTGTAACCAGTCATTGTTTGAGTTACTGTAGCCTTCCTGTCAGCTTGATGCTGTCTGGCCATTCTCTAACGTCTTACATTCCACAAAGTCATTCAGATCACATTTGTTTCCCATTCTGGAGTATTGTTTGAACAACAGCTGGACCTCTTGGCCATGGTCACATGCTTTTAGACATCGAATTGCTGCCACGTGATTGGCTGGTTAGGTGCGCAAGTGTACTTAATAAAGTGGCCACGGAGTGCACAATGTATATAGTATAAACATTGGTAACTGATACCGATAATTTTTTGCTAAAAGACGACAAGTGAGAAAACACTGGGACATATTTATTTGAAAACGTTTCGGTCCTGGGACCTTGATCACTTATAGTAGAGGTAAAAATATAGCAGAATATAGATGTAAATGTAATATAGTGACATGAAAAATGTAAGTGAGGGTTTTCTCGATGTCAGATAGACAATGAGGTCAAGTGATTCTTGTGTTGTGGGGTCAAGTGATTCTTGGGTTGTGACGTCACGTGATTCTTGTGTTGTGGGGTCAAGTGATTCTTGTGTTGTGATGTCACGTGATTCTTGTGTTGTGATGTCAAGTGATTCTTGTGTTGTGATGTCACGTGATTCTTGTGTTGTGATGTCACGTGATTATTGTGTTGTGATGTCACGCGATTCTTGTAATGTGATGTCACGTGATTCTTGCATTGTGATGTCACGTGATTTTTGTATTGTGATGTCACGTGATTCTTGTATTGTGATGTCACGTGATACTTGTATTGTGAGGCAGGTTGGGCTTTGCTTGGCTGAATATCATGTATCCAAGTGTTACTTAAATTTTGTAGCTTCCGGTACTATGTTCCACGGTGTCGGTGACGGTGAGTAGAGAGACTTCAGGTACCGTCGGTGTTTAAGGTCATGTTCAGTGAAGAAGAGTTGTGCCTTATTCCAATACATAAAATATTCCGTGGAGCTCCTGCGGAGGACTAAGGCGTTCTTTAAGTCGTCCTTGATGATGGAGTATCCATACTCACTTAGGTGTACCGAAATATTTCTGCCTGTTTCTCCAGCATATTTCTTTGAATATTGTCTACAAGAGATGTAGAAGCCTGCTGTGGAAGTTAGTGTGGGACCATTCAAAGGGGGATTTATTCATGTGACCCACTGGCCTAGTAGCTAAAGCTCTTCCTTCACAGGGCGAATGTGCGGGGTCGATTCCCGATGAAGGTAGAAACATTGGGCGTGTTTCCTTACACCGATTGTTTATGTTCCACTTCAGTAAAATGGGTTTGGGTGTTATTCGACTGGTGTGGGTCGCATTCTGGGACAAAACTGCCCTAATTTGCCCGAAATGCTGAGCATAACAAGCGGCTTTCTATATAGTATTATGTCACTGATGTCAACTATGGTCTGTATACCTTGTACATGTACTTGTAGAAACAAAGATATTATATATTATATTATATTGTATTATATTATGTTATGTTGTAAACATTAATAATTCTTCTATCAAGCAACTGGCGGATATTCTTGGCAACATCGCCACACAGGAGCACTATGAACTGTTTAGAGGAATATTTCCTGGGTAATCTCTTAAGGATTACATGTGTCTCGTCTCTTCAGTCTAGGATGTTGACGGAATTAAGACGTAAAGACGTGTGTTATGTAGGTTTATTCTTCGTTAAGGAACAACCTGCAGAGGCGAAGAGCTTTCAAGAAGCCAATAAGGACACCTTTGTTTTTCTCACACAGGGTTTGACAAGGTTAGGTTAAGGATCCTTAACTTTTTTGACAAACTATTTACTGGTTAAGTATTCCTAACTTTATACTCAAGCTATTTACTGGTTAAGTATTCCTAACTTTATTGGCAAGCTAAGAGCTGTTACCTACATCAGCTCATTTGAAAGCATTTTTATTGTTATGAGACATACAAGTAGGGAACAGGATGAAGTTGGAGCCATCTGTGGGCCAGCATATTCATTTGATCAACTGACTTTATCTCGTAGACATCATATTGCTGTACTAACGTGTTCCACACTAGAGTCATCCTGGGGATAAATGATCTCAGATGAAGTGATGTTCTGGAGAAGGGTACAGCCAGAGTAAAACTGCTGCTTTCTGCCCGTCTTGTGGTATAAAAGCTTGCTTCCTTGTGTCCTCTCTGTCTGTCTCTCTGTCTCTCTGTCTCTGTCTCTCTGTCTCTGTCTCTGTCTCTCTCTCTCTCTCTCTCTCTCTCTCTCTTTTTTTTTTTTTTTTTTTTTTTTTACACAGGGTTTGACAAGGTTTAGGATCCCTAGCTTTATTGACAAGCTAAGAACTGCTACCTACATCAGCTCATTTGAAAGTATTTTTATTGTTATGAGACACACAAGTAGGAAACAGGATGAAGTTGGAGCCATCTGTGTGCCAGAATTTTCATGTGATCAACTGACTTTATCTCGTTGACATCATTATGCTGTACGAATGTGTTCCATACTCGAGTCATCCTGGGTATATAGGATCTCAGATGGAGTGATGTTCTGGAGAAGGTTACAGCCAGAGTGAAGTTGCTGCTGCCTGCCCGTCTTGTGGCATGAAAGCTTGTTTCACGCTGTCCTCTCTTTCTTTCTCCCTCCCTCTCCCTCTCTCTCACTCTCTCTCTCTCTCTCTCTCTCTCTCTCTCTCTCTCTCTCTCTCTCTCTCTCTCTCTCTCTCTCTCTCTCTCTCTCTCTGTCTCTCTCTCTCTCTCTCTGTCTGTCTGTCTGTCTCTCTCTCTCTCTCAACGCTTGGAACAATGATATCTATGAAATAAAATTCTCGCAAAAATAGGTTCAACTTAGATTAATTTCAATTTAGAGAGGTTGAGCAATAGTGATAAGTGGAGCAACTTGCCTAGTAGGGTTACCTAACCAAAAACTTAGGTAGCTTTAAAACTAGGCCAGACAATTATATTACATAAATGTGATGGTCGAGATCCGAGCAAGGAACCATCAATGTTACGTAAGTCTTTTGATAAATTAGACACATGTGCAACTCTTGGGTATCTTTATTGAGGAAACGTTTCGCCACACAGTGGCTTCATCAGTCCGTACATAATACTTAGGAATTCTTCGCTTGCCTAATTCTTGGGCACAACCTACTTCCACATTGAACAAATGTGACACTACCTATGACTGCTACACCTCTCCTGCCATACGGTTTATAAGCTGCTTCTCCGCTCATCTGCCGTATTCTACTCAAGATTGATGGACTGAACACATCGACTCAAGGTTGAGGGACTGATTACCTCATTCTCCTCCTGTTCTTCAAGTTTCTCCTATGTATGGACTGATGAAGCCACTGTGTGGCGAAACGTTTCCTCAATAAAGATACCCAAGAGTTGCACATGTGTCTAATTTATCAACATGTCGGTTCTCTGAACCATTCATCTACAATACGTAAGTCTTTTATTGAATACTGATGTTATTATGATCATGGGGGAGCGCTCAACCCGTAGGATTATATAGCGCACGTGGGGGGATGGAAGGTATTCAGGCTCAATTCAGGGAACTGGAGCACAGATCCAATTCCCTAGATCAAGAGCCTCTCACTAGCATCAAGGAACCTCCCTTGAGGGGGTTTGATATCAAGAGCAGATCGATGTTTCTCTCTCCGACCACTTGCCTATTGTCGCTCCTTCCTCTCCTTCCTACCCCATCAAGTACCTGAAGCTTTTATACCGGGAGAGAGCTTCGGGGGTCAACGCCCCCGCTGCTCGGTCTGGCTTGGTCTGGCTCGGTCTGGCTCGGTCTGGCTCGGTCTGGCTCGGTCTGGCTTGGTCTGGCTCGGTCTGGCTCGGTCTGGCTCGGTCTGGCTCGGTCTGGCTTGGTCTGGCTCGGTCTGGCTCGGTCTGGCTTGGTCTGGCTCGGTCTGGCTCGGTCTGGCTCGGTCTGGCTTGGTCTGGCTCGGTCTGGCTCGGTCTGGCTCGGTCTAGCTCGGTCTGGCTCGGTCTGGCTTGGTCTGGCTTGGTCTGGCTCGGTCTGGCTCGGTCTGGCTCGGTCTGGCTTGGTCTGGCTCGGTCTGGCTCGGTCTGGCTCGGTCTGGCTCGGTCTGGCTTGGTCTGGCTTGGTCTGGCTCGGTCTGGCTTGGTCTGGCTCGGTCTGGCTCGGTCTGGCTCGGTCTGGCTCGGTCTGGCTCGGTCTGGCTTGGTCTGGCTCGGTCTGGCTCGGTCTGGCTCGGTCTGGCTTGGTCTGGCTCGGTCTGGCTCGGTCTGGCTCGGTCTGGCTCGGTCTGGCTTGGTCTGGCTCGGTCTGGCTCGGTCTCGGTTTATCAGTCTCAGTGACCACAAGTGCAGAATGGTTCATTATAGAGTTTCATTTCTTTTAAGTTTTGTTCAAGTTTCAGATTTTATCGGTTTGTCACAATATCATAAAATTCTAAACATCCCGTGAAATTATTCAAAAAATATCTGAGAAAGTAACTTTCACTCAGCTGTCACAAGGAAAGTGACTTTCACTCAGCTGTCACAAGGAAAGTGACTTTCACTCAGCTGTCACAAGGAAAGTGACTTTCACTCAGCTGTCACAAGGAAAGTGACTTTCACTCAGCTGTCACAAGGAAAGTGACTTTCACTCAGCTGTCACAAGGAAAGTGACTTTCACTCAGCTGTCACAAGGAAAGTGACTTTCACTCAGCTGTCACAAGGAAAGTGACTTTCACTCAGCTGTCACAAGGAAAGTGACTTTCACTCAGCTGTCACAAGGAAAGTGACTTTCACTCAGCTGTCACAAGGAAAGTACCTTTCACTCAGCTGTCACAAGGAAAGTGACTTTCACTCAGCTGTCACAAGGAAAGTGACTTTCACTCAGCTGTCACAAGGAAAGTGACTTTCACTCAGCTGTCACAAGGAAAGTACCTTTCACTCAGCTGTCACAAGGAAAGTGACTTTCACTCAGCTGTCACAAGGAAAGTGACTTTCACTCAGCTGTCACAAGGAAAGTGACTTTCACTCAGCTGTCACAAGGAAAGTGACTTTCACTCAGCTGTCACAAGGAAAGTACCTTTCACTCAGCTGTCACAAGGAATGTAGTCCACTACACGGTCAGTAATGTAATGCAAATTTCGTGAGGTTTACTTACCAGAATCAATATATGGAATGCCATCAGTGTTACACCCTTTTGTTCATTTAAGTAGACAATTTCTGTTTGTTATTATGGCAATGGTATATTTTTACATGTTACTTTTGCGATTTCACTTATTATATTCATAAGTAATCCCATTAGTAGCTAAAATGGATTTACTAGTATATTAAAATGGATTTACTCGTATATTATTTAGCTTTGAATATAGGTAAGTTACTTAATTAGTCTAAACTGTTGGTGCGACCTGGGCAAGCACCAATAGGTGTTTTGAGCTGCTCAACCCCTGCTCCGACTGGTAAAGCTCGAGAATGTACCGCGGCTTTGCCTTAGGAAAAGTACGTACAATATGACTCCGTCAAAAAGGTCATACTGGAGACCTATGACCTACTCCCTTTGAGCTACCAGCAAGCCTTCCGTACCCTGCAATGGTTACAAGGGCCAACTTGGGTGGACTTCGCCAGGCAGAAGAAGGTAGCTTTTGAGAGGTGGCAAACAGCCTCACAAAGCAACACCGTAAGCAGTCTAATCCAATTAATATTACAAGAGAACTTCTATAATTCTATATCTGGTGATCTGCGGAAGTTCCTGATCGACCGTCAAACACCTGATGTGGAGACGGCTGCACTGGCCGATCGCTACGAGATCTCCAGCCAGCTGATACGTGATAGAACATCCAGAGAGGAAGCAGTAAAATCGGGCCAGAAGGTTCGACCAGTTAAGTCAAGAACAGAACCTCGCCAAAAAATTTCCTTCGGAAGCAGTGACCTCTCGTACCCTGGATAAGCCATGCAATGATGACCGGTTTGCACCACGACAGAACCGGGAGGTGTATAAAGCCAGGAAGAGCTTGTCCTGTTCATATTGCCAAAAGGGAGGTCATGTGAGAAACTAATGTTATCAGGAATAGGAATAGGATAAGAAATATAAGTATCGAGAAGGTGCTCCGATGCAGATGGTGTCCTCAATAGCCCACTTGCAGGGGTGTCTACAGACGGATCTAGGGCCGGCAGGACCGAAGATCGCTTCAACGAGATGACCAGAGACGAGGGCCATCTCAGGGCAAGAAATCGAGATTCGAGAAGGCAATGAGCCCATATTTTTCAGAAGAAAAAGCTGGTATTGACGAGTGTCAAGTGGTACATATTAAAACCTATAGGGATACTGGGAGTTACTTAACATTGTTAGAAAAGAGAATCCTCCCTTTATCCGACCACACTTACACGAAGATAGATGGACTTCTGGAGGCTTATAGAGGAGCCGTCTCTAGAGTTCCCCTCCACAGGATATACCTAAACCTAGGCTGCTATTAAGGATATGCGACTGTCGGTATATCAGACGAAGGATTCCCTATTAAGTCTGCTGACCTACTGATAGGTAATGACCTAAGTTGCGAAGGAATCAAGAAAGAAACTTTGGTGATAGAAAATAACTTTGGAGAGGATTACGTGGTTGAGGCTCATAGGAAGGATCTATCATTATTTCCGCTGGGAGTTGCCACTAGGTCCATGGCAACGACCAGGTTATCTCCTGAATCAACAGAGGAAGAAGACAAAGCTGATTTGGGTTTGAACTTATTGTTCAGTGCGACCCACTGGCCAAGGGATGCGAGGTCTGTGCCTGAAGGGCTAGACTCGACTTTAGATTCTTTAGGTGCTAAAAAGTTTAGACCGGAAGATCTAATCCAAGCACAGATGGAAGACCCCTCGTTGGAGAAAAGAAAGCTGGTGGTAACGGAAGAAGAGGCCGAGAAACTAGAAGACTGTGTGTATTCCAGTAGTGGTATACTTATGAAGAAATCCGCCAGAAGACATTTTCTAGGGACATCGTTCGCCAAGGCCAAGCATGTATTAATCCTACCTAGGGTTTATCGTGAACTTGCATTGGAGGTCTCCCATAACAGTCCAATGGGAGGACATTTGGGAGTAAGGAAAACAATGGTAAAATTGTCAAAATACTTTTTTTGGCCTAGAATGCGGAAAATCGCAGTTGCCGGGTCTGTCAGACCGTCGGCAAACCAGCACATACCCCGCCTCCAGCTCCTCTCTGTCCTATCGCTTCAGATGACGAGCCTTTTTCCCGTCTGATTATCGATTGCGTAGGTCCAGTCCCAAGGACCAAGGCGGGAAATCAATACCTATTCACTATAATGGATTCTGCCACCCGTTAACCCGAGGCCATCCCCATGAGGAAAATAAATGCTTGTTCAATAGTCTGCAATTTGATAAAGTTTTTCTCACAGGTAGGGCTGCCTCGTGAGATCCAATCCGATCAAGGATCAAACTTTACTTCAAAAATCTTCAAGGAGGCCATGTCACGCCTTGGTATAAGATCTATTCTCCCTACGAGCTATAGGCCCCAGTCCCAAGGAGCATTGGAACGGTTCCATCAAATGCTGAAAGTGATGATGCGTCCCTACTGTGAACAATTCAGTAAAGACTAGGACAAAGACATTCCTTTCCTTCTTCTGGCCGTAAGGGAAAGCGAGCAGGAAAGTTTAGGGTATAGCCCTTTTGAGTTGATATATAGTTATACGGTACATGGACCCCTCGCAGTATTGAAAGATGTATGGACCGGAAGGCGTACTCCGTCAGTTCAGGTATGCCCGGCTTTGATGCAGGAACACCTCATTTTCACGAGGAATTTAGCTGCAGAGAACTTGAAGAAACCCCAGGCTAATATGAAACTACGACATGATGAACATGCGGCCCCTCGCTCTCTCGACATCGGTGATAAAGTATTGGCTCAGAAATTCATGCCCAGACATGCACTGAAACCAAGATATGAGGGACCTTTGGAAGTCATCAAAAAACTAAGTGAAGTGAATTACCTGGTTCGTACGCCAGGGAAAAAGAAATCGGATCATACATACCATGTTAACCAATTGAAGAGATATTATGGAAGGTTAGCCCCGACCGCTGCCATTCTTCTAGAATCCCAGCAAGAAGAGGAGGGTTTGGAGGACTGCTCCAAATGAATGGAAGTCCGTGTTAGAAACACTCAAGTTCTACTATCCCTGGACGATTTTTTACAAGATCTGGCCTGTGACCGAGCCAAAGAAGTGATAAATGTGATTTTGAAGTACCCAACATTGTTAGGCAATATACCCTACCTTAACAAGTAGCTGGCAATGAAACTATTGTTACTATATACTCCCTCGCTACTTCTATTTATTGAACTTTTCCCTCACACTCCCCCATACCAAGACTTATAGTCAAGGAGTATAAGAAGAATAGGCGAGGAAAAAGTTCTAACATGTGGAAGTCGCGTAAGGCAACAAATCTTCTACTGACTGTCACGACTTAACCAGTCAGAGAAATAATTGGATGAACCATTGATATATACAATATGGAACTTAAAAGCCTGGAGTGCCAAAGTCCACCTCAAGAGGCGACTGTTGGTTCCCTTAAAAGTTTCTAGGTATATCAAAGGTTTGTGGTCCGTTTCTAAAATGAATTCTTTTCCCAGCAAATAAAATTTAAGTTTGGAGATACCCCACACAAGGGCCAAACATTCCTTTTCTATGGTGGAGTATCTCGTTTCTGCAGAAAGGAGTTTCCAGCTTAGGAAGCATACAGGGAAGGGAGTACCATCATGGTATTGTAGTAACACCGCACCTAAGCCAGTATTGGAGGCATCAGTTCTTAAACAAAATGTTTTATTAATATCTGGAATCTTAAGTATAGGGTCTTTCGAAAAGATACTTTTAATCTCATTAAACTTTTCCCGAGCTACGTCGGAAAGTTCAAGAGATTCCTTCACAGACTTTTAAGGAAGTCAGATAAGATGCCTGTAAGATCAGTAAGGTTCGGGATAAACAATGCATAAAAATTTACAGAACCAATAAAGCTACGCATGAGCTTCTTGGTTTTGGGGAATTTAAATTCTAATAAAGCTTTGATCTTACTGGGGAGAGGCTGCAGAGAGTTATTAGAAAGTATCAGCCCAAGATATCTAATCTTGTTAAACCCAAGGAAGCATTTCTTCGGCTTGGCAGTGAGGCCATGTGAGCGTAACCTACGCAAAACTGATGTTAATGTTTGGATATGTTCGCCCCACGTGGATGTCATTACATAAATGTTATCAAAATAAACTGAAACATTTGGCATATTACCCAAGACTTTTCTCATCAGTCTCACGTAGGTAGCACAGGCAGTTACCAAACTGAAGGGCATAGTTCTATATTGCATCAGTCCTTGGTGTGTAGGAAAAGCGGTGTACTGCTTAGAAGAAGGATCTAACATTACTTGATGATATGCCCGAGCAATATCAATCTCTGAAAAGAAGGAAGAGTCATAAAATTTGAGTAGATCGCTATCTATTAAGGGCATAGGCTCAGCATCCCACCGAGTTATAGCATTAAGGCCTCTGAAGTCAATAGCAAGCCTATATGAATTATCCTCCTTCTTAACCATGACTACTGGTGAGCAATATGCAGATACTGAAGGTTCAATGATCTTTAGTTTTAATAATTTGTCTACCTCTCGGTCAAATGCATCCCTAAGGTGAACTGGAACTGGGTATAATTTTCTTTTGATAGGATTGTACGTCACTAAGTCAATCTTATGGACTACCGTGGAGGTAACACCTGGAATATCAGTAAAGACGTCTGAAAAGTTACTCACACATAGAAGTAGTTCATGTCTCTTATGGTCATCCAAAGATTCATTAATATTAATGTTGGTTGTGCCCGAGTGGTCAAGAGTCACCAAGTCATGTAGTTCTTCATCATAGTCTAAGTTAAAGGTGTCAATTACGCACACCTTACATTCTTAAGTTGTCTTATCAAGTTCGTGTGGAAAAACTAAGTCAAAGTTATTAAGGCAGTTAACCGAATTTCTTCGGTAATATTTCTTAAGGATGTTGATATGATAAAGCTTAGGTTTCCCCTTGACTTCTATGAGGTAGTCAACTTTCCCACAAATTTTTAACACTTTATATGGACCTTTCCATGCTACTAATAATTTATTTGACTTGATAGGCAAAAGTACAAGAACTTCATCTCCTACTTTAAAACTTCTCCTCTGACTTTTGGAATCAAAATAGGTTTTGTACTGGTCCATTAACAAGCTTAGGTTTTTCGAAACTATGTCAGAGGTCTCCTCAAGTTTGGATCTAAGGTCAAGGAGAAACTGGTAAGAAGACTGAACCTCAGCACTCATCTCCTCATTAGTCCATAAGTCATGAAGGATGGACAATGGGCCTCTGGCCTGTCTACCATAGAGAAGTTCAAAAGGTGAAAACCCCAAAGAGTCACTGGGAACTTCCCTCATGGCAAACAAAGCACAGGGTAGGTAACGATGCCACTCCTTAGGTTTAAGGGAGCAAAGTTTCCTTAAAATGGACTTGAGAATCGAGTGCTGGCGCTCAATCCTCCCATTACAGCTGGGATGATAGGGTGTGGTGAAGAGAGGCTTCAATCCCAGAAGTTGGTATAGATGTTGCATTAAGTCAGATGTGAATTGTATCCCACGGTCAGACAAAATTTCTCTAGGGATGCCCACTCTGGAGATGGACAAAAGGGCTTCACCCACCTCTGTAGTAGCTATGGTCTTTAAGGGAACGGCTTCAGGGAAACTCGAAGCATAATCAACTAATGTTAATATATATCTATGTCCCCCAGATGAAAGTGGAGATAAAGGACCAACGATGTCAATAGCTACTCTTTCAAAGGGTACCGTAAAGACTGGCATTCTGACCATAGGTACTCGCCTGGTACCTCGGGAAGATGACAGTTGGCAAACTTTACACGATCTACAATAGGTAGTGACATCTGAGGACATTTTTGGCCAAAAATAGGTTTCCCTAATTTTATTTAAGGTTTTACGATGAGAGAAATGTCCGGCCACTGGCAGGTCATGAGCCATTTTAAGAACAGTCTCTCTGCATTGACTTGGAACAACTAAGATGGAATAGTCTATCTCATCTGAATTTAATTTGAATACTGACTTGTACAAGATACCTTTTATATATTCAAATTTATATGAAAAGTTTTTCCTTTGGATAACTTGATTTTGTTTAGCGGCATTATGGCAATTCTGATGAGAAGGGCAATTACGTTGTAAATTGACAAAGGACTCCTTCGATATATCTAAAGGCTTAAAGTCAGGGAAAATCAAAGGATGGATTGTAGGAGAAGCCTTGGCTTTTGTCTGAGCCCTAGTCAAGACATTTATGGTATCGGAGGTGATATCTTCACTTTCATCTAACAAGTGAACCGGTGATCCTACTACCTCGCTTTCGAGAGCAGCTTCACTGGTTTTTAATCCCACATGAATCTCGTGAGACATTGTCTCATCTGAACTTTCGAGGGGTTTCTCTGACTCTACAGGAAGAGGATCTGAGAAGCTTATGTCCACCTTTGGTGATGAAAGGTCAACCTCAGAAGGAAGAATGGCACCTTTTACATTACCTATTAGTACGGAGCAAGAAGTGATGGGAGCTAGTACAGCTTCAGACCAACCTGTGAACCATTTAGACCTAATGTAACAACGGATGGTAGGAAGAGTGTCCGTACGGCCCAAGTAGTCTGAAAGTTTAGCAGAGGAATGAGTTTCTTTAAGGGTAGGGAACAGCTTATCAGAAATGACTATACATGTGCATCCAGTGTCTCGTAAAATGGTAGATACATTAAGTCCATTAACTGTTCCTGAACAGAAGGGTGCTTGGTCATTACAGTCTTTAAAACATCTTCCAACTTTTTGGACCTTTTTAGAAGGACAATATGGACGTTTATATCCCTTAACACCACACAAATGACAAACAGGAATAAAAGAAGTCATTTTACAGAGTGACTTCAAGAGTGTATCAGTCTGTAGTGGAAGGAAGGCGGAGTAGGGGTCGGCCTAGGAAAGGTTGGACGGAGGGGGTAAAGGAGGTTTTGTGTGCGAGGGGTTTGGACTTCCAGCAGGCATGCGTGAGCGTGTTTGATAGGAGTGAATGGAGACAAATGGTTTTTAATACTTGACGTGCTGATGGAGTGTGAGCAAAGTAACATTTATGAAGGGGTTCAGGGAAACCGGCAGGCCAGACTTGAGTCCTGGAGATGGGAAGTACAGTGCCTGCACTCTGAAGGAGGGGTGTTAATGTTGCAGTTTAAAAACTGTAGTGTAAAGCACCCTTCTGGCAAGACAGTGATGGAGTGAATGATGGTGAAAGCTTTACTTTTTCGAGCCACCCTGCCTTGGTGGGAATCGGCCAGTGTGATAATAAAAAAACTATTTTACTTTCCACTAGAGGCTTTGATTTCTTAAGGTCTGATGAACCCTTGCCTTTAGGGTTCGATCCCTTTAGGTCTTTATAGGAATTGTGAGTCTCAACATACAGGTCAGCAGCCTCAGCAACTTCCTCAGCTTTAATCAGGTTATGTTCTCTAATGAATGTTCGTATCTGGTGAGGAAGAGCTGTCAGGAACTGGTCAGCAACCATGAAGTCTCAAAGAGATTCATAACTGTGATCAATTCCTGAACTCTCTATCCAAAAGTCGAATAAATCAAAGTGTTACCTGTAACTGCTGAAAGTTCTGGCCAGGCTGTAAGGTGGCATACCTGAAATCTTTCCTGTAAGAATTAGTGGTTTTTTGATATGCTTTAAGGATTGCCTTATTCAGTAGGTTATAATTACATATGATATCCTGCGACAAAGTTGCATAGATATTCAAAGCGGTACCAGAAAATAACATTCCTAACCTGGTAGCCCAGGTGTCAGCAGGCCATTCACAGAGGGTAGCGGTATTTTCAAACCTGATGATGTATGAAGTAATGTCTTCACCCTCTGTGAAGGGAGGTAAATTAGGTGTTGGAATATGAGCACTAGCTGCATGATGTTCAATTACTCCTTCCTCTAATTGTTGTTGTGTAAGAGTTAACTTTTTATTCTCTAATTCAAGGCGAGCTTTTTCGAGCTCACGATCCTTTCCTCTCTCTATTAACTCAAGTTCTCTAGCTTTTTCCTCACGTTCTCTAGCTTTTTCCTCACGTTCTCTAGCTCTTTCCTCATGTTTTCTAGCTCTTTCCTCAACTTCTCTATCCTTTGCTCTTTCCTCAAGTTCTCTTAATTTAACTTGTTCCTCACGTACTTTAGCTTGTTTCTCACGTACTCTAGCTCTCTCCTCACAATCAAGTCTATCCCACTCCTTTTTGTCTTCTCTCTCCCTTTCTGTCTATCTTGGTTTTCTCTTTCAATTCGATCTCTCTCCTTTTTATCCTCTCTTTCTCTTTCTGTCTTTCTTGATTCTCTCTCTCTATTCTTTCTCTCTCCTTATTCTCTTCTCTTTCCCTTTCTAGCTGTCTTTCTTCTCTCTCAATTCTCTCTCTTTCAAGTCTTTCCTGGATCTTAGCACTAATGAAAGATTCTAAATTTTTCCCTGTTATTCATAACTTACTTTCAGCATTCATCCAAAACTGGCATTCCTCCATACTTGCAAGAATAACTTAAACTACCAGGAGAAAAATGAAATGGGTATCAAAGAAAACGGAGGGTTCAATTCTTGCTCCGCTCAAACTGTAAATAAACCATAGGGCTCGATCCCTACTTCAATTAAACAATATGTATTAATGAAAACAAAGGGTTCTATGCCGGCTCCAAGCAAACAGTAAGTAGAATGGGGTTCCTTGACCATCCAATCTTCTCACCAGCAAATCAAGAGTGTCCTACGACAGTTCCCTTGATATACTAAAGAGCTCAATGAAACAAATTGTCACTGGAAAATCTCGGGTCCCTAAAGTCTAATCCTCCAAAGTGTTTCAAGTTCGAACAAAAAGGTGGCAGAATTAAATATTATATCCTGCCTGACTTGACTTAAAATAAATTGAGACTATAACAATCACCAAATCTTTTAAATACCTGTACCGTAGTCCTACCATAGAGAATGATTACTCATGGCTGGTGGTAACCGTCTGAGGTGTGTGGCGTTGAAGTTCCAATGGTAGATTCGAGATGGAGTTGAATCTTGATTCAGTCGAGTTGATCCTGGCAAGGTCGCCACTTGTGAAGGCTTACTCAGCCCTGTAACAACTTCAGTCATTATTACTAAGGCTGGCTCCTCAGGAAAATTAATGCATAGAAAAATAATAAAAACTGACAAACTTAAACGCTTTATTAATTAGAATATAAAATATAAAACACTTAAACATGAAATATTGATCCTACATTAAAGAAAATGAAAAATGAAAAATATATATGATATCTGAATTCAACGCTAATATATATGAAACTTGGGTGTCTGGTGTTGGTGACACTGCGTATTGTTGAAATCGTAGCCGTTGCTGATGGGGGGGGTCGCAGGTGTTGGTGACAATCCACTGGCTAGTTCTTCACAGTATAGCAGTGAATAATCTATCCCGATGACAGGAAAGCAGGTTCTTTACCGCTGCAATGATGAGGGGTTATCTCCTGCAACTTCATACAGGTGCACAGGTAAGGATATATAACATGGGACGTCTCAGGAAGTTAGTCCGTCTCCTTCAATTCTACTCGTTGATTGGCAGGTGACCCTCTCTGTCATTTCAAGCTGTAAAGAGAGACAGATTACCCACTGCTTAAGAAATCACTCACCATGATAAGTACAGTATCTAAAAGATGTGGTGATTATTAAAACATTTAACCTATCAAGACTGAAAGGACTAGGTTAATTATTGGTCAAAAGTGAAGCTTTCAACCAATAAGTCCACTAAAATATGATCAGGCGCATACTTACAGTAGTGTTGGGAGCTGTGAGTCGAGTGATTTACTGTTTGACTGGAGCCCCACACGTCACCTTTCGGAGGGGGGGGGGAAGAGGGAGGGGAAGGGATAGTGGGAGCTAGACTGACCCTACCTAAACAAGCAGCCGGCAATCAAACTATCACTTTTGGGGAGGGGGAAAAGGGGGGGGGGAATAGGGGAAGCTGGATTTACCCTACCTTAACAAGTAGCCGGACATGAAACTATTGTTACTATATATTCCCTCGCTACTCCTATCTATTGAACTTTTCCCTCAAATGGTTTTTAATAAATTAGACACTAAGAAAATTGTAATAAAATTGGTAGAATTACCGACAATATGTAAAGTAAAAGGACACAAGTGCAACTAATGTGACATTTATTGTGGCAACGTTTCGCTCTCCAGGAGCTTTATCAATGGCTTGATAAAGCTCCTGGAGAGCGAAACGTTGCCACAATAAATGTCACATTAGTTGCACTTGTGTCCTTTTACTTTACTAAGAAAATTCCTTCTCCTCTATGAGTGATGACGTGCTAAGTTTGTTCGTTTGTTACGAGAAGCATTATAACCCAGGGACCAACCGGCTATGTTCGTAACACTCACACACTGACATAAAATCAATACAACAATCCAGAAACCCTCACCGTGTACCTGTCTACCATTCAGTTTGTGGCAGACTTGGAGACTAGTTACCAGTACCTGTTGTACCCACTGTCATCTATCACCAAGATTTGCGCTCACACATGTATAAGCAAATTACACAGAGCTATTTTCATATGTATTAAAGCATTAAAGAAAGAGTATCTGCTTTTAAAGTAAGAAATATGTTCGAGAGAGCAACAAACTACGGTGGATCCTGGCCTTGGCGCTCACTACTGATTCTCTGTCAGTTACTTGGTATATTTCCATACATTCTGTCCAGGACAGAGACACAGTGCCGCTTCAAATTCAGCCTTAAGATCTGTCTCTGGGGTGTGTTTGTACAGACGGCGATTTTCTGCAATATTAATCTATATATAAAGAGACTGATATTATCTGAACTGAATTTTGATATAGGAACCATAATATTTCATGTTGCAAGAACCATATTTTTTCTGTCGCAAAGTGTTCTGATGCTTCTTCTGTGGGCGAAGAGTCGCCAACTAGCGTCCATCTTGAAGAATCTTTCGTCAATGCTAGAAAGCAGTGAACGAAAGGAGGAAAAACCTATAATTCCAGCAATCGTAGTCATACTTTCAATTCCATATTCTGTCTTTTATGGTATATGTAAAGCAGGTATGATTACAATCCCAGAAGTGACTTTTAATGCAACAATAACAATGTTAATTAGTTTATGCTGGTCTGTCCCTCTGCAACTGTACATGTTGATTTCCAAGGTGCTCTCTGGACACTTACTTCTTAATGCAGAGAAAACTCTGAAAATTATTAACAGTGAGCTCTGTCCATCGTCAACATATGTATTTATACATTCAACAGATATCTTCAAAACTGCAGACAGCAAAATAAAAATCTCCAGCGCTTTATATCATTTGGAGTACAAGATCCACAAGGTGAGTTAACATATAAGCATATACATGCATGTATATATATATATATATATATATATATATATATATATATATATAAACACTGATCTCTGGCTGAAGGAGACTCGAACATACGAACCTTAGGACAAGGTACGCAGTGCTTTACCAATCTACCCACACTGGACCAATACCTTGGCGTGTAGCATGAGCTACACGTTTGATCCAAGGCAGCCAGCTTTCAGGGAGAAGGCTTACAGCTTTTCATCTCATCCCCTGCATGCATCAGCCGCCAAGGTATTGGTCCAGTGTGGGTAGATTGGTAAAGCACTGCGTACCTTGTCCTAAGGTTCGTAGGTTCGAGTCTCCTTCAGCCAGAGATCAGTGTTTGTGTATATTTCGCATGCTCTCGCGAATTCCTTGCATATATATATATATATATATATATATATATATATATATAAATATATATATATATATATATATTTATATGTATATATATATATATATATATATATATATATATATATATATATACAGAAGATTTAAGAGATACATTGTTGATATAAAGGTGGCATATATATATATATATATATATATATATATATATATATATATATATATATATATATATATATATATATATACATGTTGTTACGTGTGTATCACCGATTATAAGGCGAAAATCTCATCCAGCTCCTCAGAGCTGGGGCGTGTGCCCAAAATGCAGCATGCATTACCCCTTTGAACAGCCGCGCTGAGCCGCTGGAACAGTAAACTAGCTGCCCTGGGATCCCTAGTTACCCTGATGAGTCTTTTTCCCAACTCCTTAAGGAAATTAGATGCACTCTTTCCCCATGAGCCAAGGGTCTCTGAGCCTATGGGAACAAACATATAATGATGGGCAAGTTCTCCATATTTTCTAGACTTTTGGGACTCCCTAAAGCTGGCAGCTGCCCCTCCTTCCTCCCTGGTGTATTGGAGATAGGTATCAGCCAAGGTAGATGCACATGTATAGTCCCACACCACCTGCTTCCCATCTGTCCAGGCTTGAAGGGTGATACCATCTGGACGCTTCTCGCTGCCATCAGATCTGCATAGTTGGGGTGGCTCCCTTACTGCTGGGCATCCAGCTGTTGTGAGGCTCCTCTTGATAATGTTATTAACCTCCTCATGTCTTGCAATCTTTCCCTCGGATTTACGGCACACAAGACCATGGTACCCGAATCGGTCTGCTGCTTCACTGCCACAAATACACCTGTGTTCGGCGAGAATAGGGGCGGCAAGTCGAAGGGCAACACCGATGCGGATGGTCTGTGGGTCGAGGCGTGTGCCAAGGCTGGAGTTGGGAACAGCCAACAGAAAGTCCCCAGCATGAGGGGCTCTCACTGCCAGCAGGCGGGCTCTATCCTTCCCTGACACACTCTGAAGCATCGTTGAGGCTATATTTTCCACTATTGGACCATCCCAGTGCGATTGTTTGTAGTTGTTGGGGGGAGCAGGTCTGGTTTCTGAGCCCGTTAGATTATCCCAGATCATTGCTCCGTCAATGAATTTTTGGTCCTGGGCTCCAATCTTGTCCCTAAGATGTTCAGGGAGAATCGCTGCTACAAGCTCTCTGGATGCAATACACGAGGACAGAAAAGCAGGTAACGCAATCTGTGATGACTTGCGGACACCAATGCCTCCTAGTCTGACTGGAAGTGTAGCTTGGTTCCACTGCCCGTCTTCTAGAGTAAGGTTAAGTACTTTCGTAAAAATCTGCCTCAGAATACTGTCATATTCGTGCAGTATAGGGTTATCATATGAAGGTGCACATCTTAGGAAATATGTCAACCTGGACAGACTCAAGCACTTTGTGAGAAGGTACAAGGCATCGTGGGTGTCCAGATTGCCAATTCGTTGTTCCATTCTCCTTAACTCTTCCAATTTCTTCCTGAGAATTGTGTCAATGGCATTGCTTCCCAGAGGTGCTCCTAGCAAGACACTATTTGTGGGGGCAATGACTGCTGCTCCTGGTAGTTTTGATCTCACTGCATTTATCACTTGTTGACTGACTGAGATGATTTCACATTTGGATGGATTCAGGATGAGACCCATTTCCTGTCCCCGTGTCATTACCTGTGTAAGGTCATGTAGGAGGGACTCCTTTGTACCTGCTAGTGTGCCATCATCTAGGAACCAGATGTTTAGCTCGCTGGTCAGTCTGACTGTGATTTCCCTAACTGCAATACAGAAGAGAAATGGTGCAAGAGGATCTCCTTGTTGGACACCCTCTGATGATGTGATTTCATGCTCTCCAAAGAGAAGCATTGATTCCTTGCTATACCCAGCTGAAACAAAAGGGAAGAGACCAGGGAAATGTTCTTGTACTGCTGCTAATACCACGTCTCTTTTCAGGAGATTGAACGCATTCTTGAAATCTAATTTTACCACTGCATTGTCCTCAGGCAGGTTGTTGATATATGCCCTTGTTGCATGAACCGCTGCTTCACTTCCTTGAGAGACCCCAAAGCCAAGCTGGTTTGGTTGAAGCATCATGGTTGCCTGTGCACGAATACTTCGGACAGCAGCTTTGGATACGAGGCGGCGTAACGTGTTGCCTACTGCAATTGGCCGAATTCCTCCATCCTTCTTTTAAGTGCACAAAGTGTTGCACCAAAAAAGAAAGGTCTAATTTCATCAGGAATCAGACCAGCCAAGGAATTGTTGACGAACCTTGTGATCTCTGAAAGCAGTGTCTCTGCAATTTCCCCAATAACTGGATTAACCATTTCCTTTAAATGCTGTGGCCTTATTCCAGTGTAACCCCCAGCAGAGCCAGATGGGAACGACATTATTGCTTTGTAAATGTCTGAGTCTTCCACAATCAATGGTTCCATAGTGGGGACAGAGGTGTTGGAACTGTTGGTGCCACTGGTTTCCCTGGCAGGGTGCTTTCCTCTAAGTGCTTCAGCCGTGTCAGCATCCCTGGGAGCAACTGTATCTTCACTGGTAATAATTCTGATTGCCCCCACTGTGTTGCCCTCTTCAATTTTCTTGCTCACCTGGACTCTGACTTTTTCACTGTCAGTAGAGTGAGTGGGGGTTCTGCCTCTCCCTTTTTTGTGTTGACGGGGAAGGTGAATGAGGTTATCAACTCTAGGAAAATCTCTTAAGGATTTAATTATCATTGAGGCTAGCCTCTTTCCCCTTCTTTCCGGCACAGCTAAGCAGACATTGCCAAAAAGTAGCAAGTTGTGCCATGCCTTGATGGTTGGTGGAGCATTTAAGATAGTGGAACCATCGTTTACTTTTTTCAGGAGGTCTGTAAGTTTCCCAGCTGCGTGTGGACGGGCTGCTTTGGGAATATGTGTGAGTGTCCTCGTACCTGTTGCTTTGATTGCTTCCAAGAGATTGTCTGATGAGATAAAATCTGTTGGAGTGGGTTCAGGTGCCTGAGGTGGCTCTGGATCATCACTTTCCACAGGAGGACATCCTGAACCAGGGCAACTACCGTGTTTGCGGAGGAAACCATTAGAGTTGAGACAACGAAGCTGTAAGCATGACCGACACTTGCCTCTCCTAGTATTGCCAGCCGTGCCATTTCCCATATATATATATATATATATATATATATATATATATATATATATATATATATATATATATATGTCGTGCCGAATATGTAAAACTCGTCAATTAGCAAGAACTCATTTAAAATTAAGTCCTTTCTGAAATTTTCTCTTATACTTTTAAAGATATATTTTTTAGGTAGTAGGTTGGTAGACAGCAACCACCCAGGGAAGTACTACCATCCTGCCAGATGACTGTGAAACAGAAACCTGTAACTGTTTTGCATGATGGTAGGATTGCTGGTTTCTTTTTCTGTCTCATAAACACGCTAGATAACAGGGATATCTTGCTACTCCTACTTACACTTTGGTCACACTTCACAGACACGCACATGCATATATATATACATACATCTAGGTTTTTCTCCTTTTTCTAAATAGTTCTTGTTCTTCTTTATTTCTTCTATTGTCCATGGGGAAGTGGAAAAGAATCTTTCCTCCGTAAGCCATGCGTGTCGTATGAGGCGACTAAAATGCCGGGAGCAATGGACTAGTAACCCCTTCTCCTGTAGACACTTACTAAAAAAGAGAAGAAGAAAAACTTTATAAAACTGGGATGCTTAAATGTGCGTGGATGTAGTGCGGATGACAAGAAACAGATGATTGCTGATGTTATGAATGAAAAGAAGTTGGATGTCCTGGCCCTAAGCGAAACAAAGCTGAAGGGGGTAGGAGAGTTTCAGTGGGGGGAAATAAATGGGATTAAATCTGGAGTATCTGAGAGAGTTAGAGCAAAGGAAGGGGTAGCAGTAATGTTAAATGATCAGTTATGGAAGGAGAAAAGAGAATATGAATGTGTAAATTCAAGAATTATGTGGATTAAAGTAAAGGTTGGATGCGAGAAGTGGGTCATAATAAGCGTGTATGCACCTGAAGAAGAGAGGAATGCAGAGGAAAGAGAGAGATTTTATGGAGATGTTAAGTGAATGTATAGGAGCCTTTGAACCAAGTGAGAGAGTAATTGTGGTAGGGTAAGTAAGTAAGTAAGTAAGTAAGTAAATTTATTCAGGTATACACAATACAGTTACATAGAATTATCATACATAGCAGCATATGTGTAGAGAACCTAGGATAACCCAAAAAAGTCAGACAGAGTGACTTATTTCCATTGGGGTCCTTTTACCTTATTATTATAATATAAAGGTTATAATATTTTCTTATTATTCTATAATGAAGATAACATCTTATTATCATACTAAAAAGACTATCTACTACACGAGGGTCATTAAGACTATCTACAATACGAGGGTCATTAAGACTATCTACTACCCGAGGGTCATTACGACTATCTACAATACGAGGGTCATTACTAGGGATAAGGTAAAATTTACACGTATTTTAGCTAAAAAATAGAAAATCATTCCCCTCCCTTTCTGTTGCTTCATTCATCAGACACTTTTTGGCAGTCTTCTTGAACTGGTTCAAGCTATGACTGGCCTTGACATTTGTGGGTAGTCTGTTCCATTCCTTTATTGCTGTACAATAAAAGGTGTTTGAAGCCTGGCCACTGACTGTGGGTACTACAAAGTTGTGCTCTCTCCCCCTAGTACTATGATTGCTGCGGTTCCCAACCTTGACAAAATTGACAGCAAGATATTCTGGACACTGTTTGTGAGCAATTTTATAAACATGATTTAGCTTCAGTTGTTTTACTCTGTCTTCAACATTCAGCATATCCAACTGCTGTAATTCATCCTGGCCTACATGTTCTCTTGGTCCCAGCCCCAGGATGAATCTTACGATTTTGTTCTGGGTGATTTGCAGTCTATCTTTCAGTTTTTTTGTCAAGGCAGAGTACCAAGAAGAGCAAGCGTAATCCATATGGCATTGTATAAGGGCTAGACATAGGGTCCTGCGAGCCTCAGTAGGTAGACACTGTGCTTGTCTATACAGGAACTTCAGCCTGGCATTCGCTTTCTTTACTACACTGTTCCCTATCAATTCTCCTGACATGCATGGGTCAAAGGGGATTCCCAGATATTTAACTGATGAAACCAAAGTGATGGACTCCCCATTACACTGAACATTAAAATTATTTACCCTTCTCAGTTTATGTTTCGTTCCAAAGAGAATGGCTTCAGTTTTCCCTAGGTGTAATGATAGTTTGTTGTCTACTAACGATTTGCTGCAGGACTCCAGTTCCAGTGTTAAAACATTAGCAATATCTTGTGGGTCTTTACCTGTCACTAACAGAGCACTGTCATCTGCATACAGTAGGAGTTTGCACTTGACACTGATAGGCATATCATTGACATAACATAAGAATAGTAAGGGACCCAGAATACTACCTTGGGGAATTCCACATGTTATCGGCAGGGGTTCTGATTCCGTTTTGTTGATTTTGACTATTTGTCTCCTGTTGCTAAGGTAGGACTTAAACCAGTCTACAGAACCTATACCGATAGATTGAAGTTTATTACATAATATATTGTGGTTGACAGTATCGAAGGCCTTTTGCAGGTCTAAGGTTACCATACCTATGAGGTTCCCTTTTGACATTTCAGTTCTCAGGTAATCCATCAGATTAATAAGGGAGGTATCGGTTGAGTAGGATCTTCTAAAGCCCGATTGATAGCTATGGAGAATGCTGTTGTCATTAAGGTACTTAACTACTTGAGAATACACCGCCCTCTCCAGAATTTTAGATATTATACTGAGTATACTAACAGGTCTATAGTTGCTTACATCAGACCTATTATTTTTCTTGAAGATAGGAGTAACTCTGGCCTCCTTGAACCCCTCCGGTACGGTATTAGTGGTGATTGACAGATTTATTATGTGAGCAATAGGGATTGACAGTTCAAAAGCACCATCTTTTAGGAA
>NC_091311.1:4500904-4507937 GCF_038502225.1 Cherax quadricarinatus | reverse complement strand
AGGTGATAGATCAGAGGTGAGGTCCTCAAGTCAGGTGATAAATCAGAGGTGAGGTCCTCAAGTCAGGTGATAGATCAGAGGTGAGGTCCTCAAGTCAGGTGATAGATCAGAGGTGAGGTCCTCAAGTCAGGTGATAGATCAGAGGTGAGGTCCACAAGTTAGGTGATAGATCAGAGGTGAGGTCCCCAAGTTAGGTGATAGATCAGAGGTGAGGTCCACAAGTCAGGTGATAGATCAGAGGTGAGGTCCACAAGTTAAGTGATAGATCAGAGGTGAGGTCATCAAGTCAGGTGATAGATCAGAGGTGAGGTCCCCAAGATAGGTGATAGATCAGAGGTGAGGTCCTCAAGTCAGGTGGTAGATCAAAGGTGAGGTCCTCAAGTCAGGTGATAGATCAGAGGCGAGGTCCTCAAGTCAGGTGATAGATCAGAGGTGAGGTCCCCAAGTTAGGTGATAGATCAGAGGTGAGGTCCTCAAGTCAGGTGATAGATCAGAGGTGAGGCCCTCAAGTCAGGTGATAGATCAGAGGTGAGGTCCTCAAGTCAGCTGATAGATCAGAGGTGAGGTCCCCAAGTTAGGTGATAGATCAGAGGTGAGGTCCTCAAGTTAGGTGATAGATCAGAGGTGAGGTCCTCAAGTTAGGTGATAGATCAGAGGTGAGGTCCTCAAGTCAGGTGATAGATCAGAGGTGAGGTCCTCAAGTAAGGTGATAGATCAGAGGTGAGATCGTCAAGTTAGGTGATAGATCAGAGGTGAGGTCCTCAAGTCAGGTGATAGATCAGAGGTGAGGTCCTCAAGTCAGGTGATAAATCAGAGATGAGGTTCTCAAGTCAGGTGATAGATCAGAGGTGAGGTCCTCAAGTCAGGTGATAGATCAGAGGTGAGGCCCTCAAGTCAGGTGATAGATCAGAGGTGAGGTCCTCAAGTCAGGTGATAGATCAGAGGTGAGGTCCTCAAGTCAGGTGATAAATCAGAGGTGAGGTTCTCAAGTCAGGTGATAGATCAGAGGTGAGGTCCTCAAGTCAGGTGATAGATCAGAGGTGAGGTCCTCAAGTCAGGTGATAGATCAGAGGTGAGGCCCTCAAGTCAGGTGATAGTTCAGAGGTGAGGTCCTCAAGTCAAGTGATAGATCAGAGGTGAGGTCCCCAAGTTAGGTGATAGATCAGAGGTGAGGTCCTCAAGTTAGGTGATAGATCAGAGGTGAGGTCCTCAAGTTAGGTGATAGATCAGAGGTGAGGTCCTCATGTCAGGTGATAGATCAGAGGTGAGGTCCTCAAGTCAGGTGATAGATCAGAGGTGAGATCGTCAAGTTAGGTGATAGATCAGAGGTGAGGTCCTCAAGTTAGGTGATAGATCAGAGGTGAGGCCCTCAAGTTAGGTGATAGATCAGAGGTGAGGTCCTCAAGTCAGGTGATAGATCAGAGGTGAGGTCCTCAAGTCAGGTGATAGATCAGAGGTGAGGTCCTCAAGTTAGGTGATAGATCAGAGGTGAGGTCCCCAAGTTAGGTGATAGATCAGAGGTGAGGTCCTCAAGTTTGGTGATAGATCAGAGGTGAGGTCCTCAAGTTAGGTGATAGATCAGAGGAGAGGTCCTCAAGTTAGGTGATAGTTCAGAGGTGAGGTCCTCAAGTTAGGTGATAGATCAGAGGTGAGGTCCTCAAGTCAGGTGATAGATCAGAGGTGAGGTCCTCAAGTCAGGTGATAGATCAGAGGTGAGGTCCTCAAGTTAGGTGATAGATCAGAGGTGAGGTCCCCAAGTTAGGTGATAGATCAGAGGTGAGGTCCTCAAGTCAGGTGATAGATAAGAGGTGATGTCCTCAAGTTAGGTGATAGATCAGAGGTGAGGTCCTCAAGTCAGGTGATAGATCAGAGGTGAGGTCCTCAAGTCAGGTGATAGATCAGAGGTGAGGTCCTCAAGTCAGGTGATAGATCAGAGGTGAGGTCCACAAGTTAGGTGATGGATCAGAGATGAGGTCCCCAAGTTAGGTGATAGATCAGAGGTGAGGTCCACAAGTCAGGTGATAGATCAGAGGTGAGGTCCACAAGTTAAGTGATAGATCAGAGGTGAGGTCATCAAGTCAGGTGATAGATCAGAGGTGAGGTCCCCAAGTTAGGTGATAGATCAGAGGTGAGGTCCTCAAGTCAGGTGGTAGATCAGAGGTGAGGTCCTCAAGTCAGGTGATAGATCAGAGGTGAGGTCCTCAAGTCAGGTGATCGATCAGAGGCGAGGTCCTCAAGTCAGGTGATAGATCAGAGGTGAGGTCCCCAAGTTAGGTGATAGATCAGAGGTGAGGTCCTCAAATTAGGTGATAGATCAGAGGTGAGGTCCTCAAGTCAGGTGATAGATCAGAGGTGAGGTCCCCAAGTTAGGTGATAGATCAGAGGTGAGGTCCTCAAGTTAGGTGATAGATCAGAGGTGAGGTCCTCAAGTTAGGTGATAGATCAGAGGTGAGGTCCTCAAGTCAGGTGATAGATCAGAGGTGAGGTCCTCAAGTCAGGTGATAGATCAGAGGTGAGATCGTCAAGTTAGGTGGTAGATCAGAGGTGAGGTCCTCAAGTCAGGTGATAGATCAGAGGTGAGGTCCTCAAGTCAGGTGATAAATCAGAGGTGAGGTTCTCAAGTCAGGTGATAGATCAGAGGTGAGGTCCTCAAGTCAGGTGATAGATCAGAGGTGAGGTCCTCAAGTTAGGTGACAGATCAGAGGTGAGGTCCTCAAGTCAGGTGATAGATCAGAGGTGAGATCGTCAAGTTAGGTGATAGATCAGAGGTGAGGTCCTCAAGTTAGGTGATAGATCAGAGGTGAGGTCCCCAAGTTAGGTGATAGATCAGAGGTGAGGTCCACAAGTCAGGTGATAGATCAGAGGTGAGGTCCACAAGTTAGGTGATAGATCAGAGGTGAGGTCATCAAGTCAGGTGATAGATCAGAGGTGAGGTCCCCAAGTTAGGTGATAGATCACAGGTGAGGTCCTCAAGTCAGGTGGTAGATCAGAGGTGAGGTCCTCAAGTCAGGTGATAGATCAGAGGTGAGGTCCTCAAGTCAGGTGATAGATCAGAGGTGAGGTCCTCAAGTCAGGTGATAGATCAGAGGTGAGGTCCTCAAGTCAGGTGATAGATCAGAGGTGAGGTCCCCAAGTTAGGTGATAGATAAGAGGTGAGGTCCTCAAATTAGGTGATAGATCAGAGGTGAGGTCCTCAAGTCAGGTGATAGATCAGAGGTGAGGTCCTCAAGTCAGGTGATAGATCAGAGGTGAGGTCCTCAAGTCATGTGATAGATCAGAGGTGAGATCGTCAAGTTAGGTGATAGATCAGAGGTGAGGTCCTCAAGTCAGGTGATAGATCAGAGGGGAGGTCCTCAAGTCAGGTGATAAATCAGAGGTGAGGTTCTCAAGTCAGGTGATAGATCAGAGGTGAGGTCCTCAAGTCAGGTGATAGATCAGAGGTGAGGCCCTCAAGTCAGGTGATAGATCAGAGGTGAGGTCCTCAAGTCAGCTGATAGATCAGAGGTGAGGTCCCCAAGTTAGGTGATAGATCAGAGGTGAGGTCCTCAAGTTAGGTGATAGATCAGAGGTGAGGTCCTCAAGTTAGGTGATAGATCAGAGGTGAGGTCCTCAAGTCAGGTGATAGATCAGAGGTGAGGTCCTCAAGTAAGGTGATAGATCAGAGGTGAGATCGTCAAGTTAGGTGATAGATCAGAGGTGAGGTCCTCAAGTCAGGTGATAGATCAGAGGTGAGGTCCTCAAGTCAGGTGATAAATCAGAGATGAGGTTCTCAAGTCAGGTGATAGATCAGAGGTGAGGTCCTCAAGTCAGGTGATAGATCAGAGGTGAGGTCCTCAAGTCATGTGATAGATCAGAGGTGAGATCGTCAAGTTAGGTGATAGATCAGAGGTGAGGTCCTCAAGTCAGGTGATAAATCAGAGATGAGGTTCTCAAGTCAGGTGATAGATCAGAGGTGAGGTCCTCAAGTAAGGTGATAGATCAGAGGTGAGGTCCTCAAGTCAGGTGATAGATCAGAGGTGAGGTCCTCAAGTCAGGTGATAGATCAGAGGTGAGGTCCTCAAGTCAGGTGATAAATCAGAGGTGAGGTTCTCAAGTCAGGTGATAGATCAGAGGTGAGGTCCTTAAGTCAGGTGATAGATCAGAGGTGAGGTCCTCAAGTCAGGTGATAGATCAGAGGTGAGGTCCTCAAGTCAGGTGATAGATCAGAGGTGAGGCCCTCAAGTCAGGTGATAGATCAGAGGTGAGGTCCTCAAGTCAGGTGATAGATCAGAGGTGAGGTCCCCAAGTTAGGTGATAGATCAGAGGTGAGGTCCTCAAGTTAGGTGATAGATCAGAGGTGAGGTCCTCAAGTTAGGTGATAGATCAGAGGTGAGGTCCTCATGTCAGGTGATAGATCAGAGGTGAGGTCCTCAAGTCAGGTGATAGATCAGAGGTGAGATCGTCAAGTTAGGTGATAGATCAGAGGTGAGGTCCTCAAGTCAGGTGATAGATCAGAGGTGAGGTCCTCAAGTCAGGTGATAAATCAGAGGTGAGGTTCTCAAGTCAGGTGATAGATCAGAGGTGAGGTCCTCAAGTCAGGTGATAGATCAGAGGTGAGGTCCTCAAGTCAGGTGATAGATCAGAGGTGAGGTCCTCAAGTCAGGTGATAGATCAGAGGTGAGGCCCTCAAGTCAGGTGATAGATCAGAGGTGAGGTCCTCAAGTTAGCTGATAGATCAGAGGTGAGGTCCACAAGTTAGGTGATAGATCAGAGGTGAGGTCCTCAAGTCAGGTGATAGATCAGAGGTGAGGTCCTCAAGTCAGGTGATAGATCAGAGGTGAGGTCCCCAAGTTAGGTGATATATCAGAGGTGAGGTCCTCAAGTTAGGTGATAGATCAGAGGTGAGGTCCTCAAGTTAGGTGATAGATCAGAGGTGAGGTCCTCAAGTCAGGTGATAGATCAGAGGTGAGGTCCTCAAGTCAGGTGATAGATCAGAGGTGAGGTCCTCAAGTTAGGTGATAGATCAGAGGTGAGGTCCCCAAGTTAGGTGATAGATCAGAGGTGAGGTCCTCAAGTTTGGTGATAGATCAGAGGTGAGGTCCTCAAGTTAGGTGATAGATCAGAGGTGAGGTCCTCAAGTTAGGTGATAGTTCAGAGGTGAGGTCCTCAAGTTAGGTGATAGATCAGAGGTGAGGTCCTCAAGTCAGGTGATAGATCAGAGGTGAGGTCCTCAAGTCAGGTGATAGATCAGAGGTGAGGTCCTCAAGTTAGGTGATAGATCAGAGGTGAGGTCCCCAAGTTAGGTGATAGATCAGAGGTGAGGTCCTCAAGTTAGGTGATAGACCAGAGGTGAGGTCCTCAAGTTAGGTGATAGATCAGAGGTGAGGTCCTCAAGTCAGGTGATAGATCAGAGGTGAGGTCCTCAAGTCAGGTGATTGATCAGAGGTGAGGTCCTCAAGTTAGGTGACAGATCAGAGGTGAGGTCCTCAAGTCAGGTGATAGATCAGAGGTGAGATCGTCAAGTTAGGTGATAGATCAGAGGTGAGGTCCTCAAGTTAGGTGATAGATCAGAGGTGAGGTCCCCAAGTTAGGTGATAGATCAGAGGTGAGGTCCACAAGTCAGGTGATAGATCAGAGGTGAGGTCCACAAGTTAGGTGATAGATCAGAGGTGAGGTCATCAAGTCAGGTGATAGATCAGAGGTGAGGTCCCCAAGTTAGGTGATAGATCACAGGTGAGGTCCTCAAGTCAGGTGGTAGATCAGAGGTGAGGTCCTCAAGTCAGGTGATAGATCAGAGGTGAGGTCCTCAAGTCAGGTGATAGATCAGAGGTGAGGTCCTCAAGTCAGGTGATAGATCAGAGGTGAGGTCCTCAAGTCAGGTGATAGATCAGAGGTGAGGTCCCCAAGTTAGGTGATAGATCAGAGGTGAGGTCCTCAAATTAGGTGATAGATCAGAGGTGAGGTCCTCAAGTCAGGTGATAGATCAGAGGTGAGGTCCTCAAGTCAGGTGATAGATCAGAGGTGAGGTCCTCAAGTCATGTGATAGATCAGAGGTGAGATCGTCAAGTTAGGTGATAGATCAGAGGTGAGGTCCTCAAGTCAGGTGATAGATCAGAGGGGAGGTCCTCAAGTCAGGTGATAAATCAGAGGTGAGGTTCTCAAGTCAGGTGATAGATCAGAGGTGAGGTCCTCAAGTCAGGTGATAGATCAGAGGTGAGGCCCTCAAGTCAGGTGATAGATCAGAGGTGAGGTCCTCAAGTCAGCTGATAGATCAGAGGTGAGGTCCCCAAGTTAGGTGATAGATCAGAGGTGAGGTCCTCAAGTTAGGTGATAGATCAGAGGTGAGGTCCTCAAGTTAGGTGATAGATCAGAGGTGAGGTCCTCAAGTCAGGTGATAGATCAGAGGTGAGGTCCTCAAGTAAGGTGATAGATCAGAGGTGAGATCGTCAAGTTAGGTGATAGATCAGACGTGAGGTCCTCAAGTCAGGTGATAGATCAGAGGTGAGGTCCTCAAGTCAGGTGATAAATCAGAGATGAGGTTCTCAAGTCAGGTGATAGATCAGAGGTGAGGTCCTCAAGTCAGGTGATAGATCAGAGGTGAGGTCCTCAAGTCAGGTGATTGATCAGAGGTGAGGTCCTCAAGTTAGGTGATAGATCAGAGGTGAGGTCCTCAAGTCAGGTGATAGATCAGAGGTGAGGTCCTCAAGTCAGGTGATTGATCAGAGGTGAGGTCCTCAAGTTAGGTGACAGATCAGAGGTGAGGTCCTCAAGTCAGGTGATAGATCAGAGGTGAGATCGTCAAGTTAGGTGATAGATCAGAGGTGAGGTCCTCAAGTTAGGTGATAGATCAGAGGTGAGGTCCCCAAGTTAGGTGATAGATCAGAGGTGAGGTCCACAAGTCAGGTGATAGATCAGAGGTGAGGTCCACAAGTTAGGTGATAGATCAGAGGTGAGGTCATCAAGTCAGGTGATAGATCAGAGGTGAGGTCCCCAAGTTAGGTGATAGATCACAGGTGAGGTCCTCAAGTCAGGTGGTAGATCAGAGGTGAGGTCC
>NC_091311.1:4495824-4500804 GCF_038502225.1 Cherax quadricarinatus | reverse complement strand
CTCTGATCTATCACCTGACTTGACGACCTCACCTCTGATCTATCACCTAACTTGAGGACCTCACCTCTGATCTTTCACCTAGCTTGAGGACCTCACCTCTGATCTATCACCTAACTTGGGGACCTCACCTCTGATCTATCACCTAACTTGAGGACCTTACCTCTGATCTATCACCTGACTTGAGGACCTCACCTCTGATCTATCACCTGACTTGAGGACCTCACCTCTGATCTATCACCTAACTTGAGGACCTCACCTCTGAACTATCACCTAACTTGAGGACCTCACCTCTGATCTATCACCTAACTTGAGGACCTCACCTCTGATCTATCACCAAACTTGAGGACCTCACCTCTGATCTATCACCTAACTTGGGGACCTCACCTCTGATCTATCACCTAACTTGAGGACCTCACCTCTGATCTATCACCTGACTTGAGGACCTCACCTCTGATCTATCACCTGACTTGAGGACCTCACCTCTGATCTATCACCTAACTTGAGGACCTCACCTCTGATCTATCACCTAACTTGAGGACCTCACCTCTGATCTATCACCTAACTTGGGGACCTCACCTCTGATCTATCACCTAACTTGAGGACCTCACCTCCGATCTATCACCTGACTTGAGGACCTCACCTCTGATCTATCATCTAACTTGAGGACCTCACCTCTGATCTATCACCTAACTTGGGGACCTCACCTCTGATCTATCACCTGACTTGAGGACCTCACCTCTGATCTATCACCTGACTTGAGGACCTCACCTCTGATCTATCACCTGACTTGTGGACCTCACCTCTGATCTATCACCTGACTTGAGGACCTCACCTCTGATCTATCACCTGACTTGAGGACCTCACCTCTGATCTATCACCTGACTTGAGGACCTCACCTCTGATCTATCACCTGACTTGAGGACCTCACCTCTGATCTACCACCTAACTTGAGAACCTCACCTCTGATCTATCACCTAACTTGAAGACCTCACCTCTGATCTATCACCTAACTTGGGGACCTCACCTCTGATCTATCACCTGACTTGAGGACCTCACCTCTGATCTATCACCTGACTTGAGGACCTCACGTCTGATCTATCACCTGACTTGAGGACCTCACCTCTGATCTATCACCTGACTTGAGGACCTCACCTCTGATCTATCACCTGACTTGAGAACCTCACCTCTGATTGATCACCTCACTTGAGGACCTCACCTTTGATCTGTCACCTGACTTGAGGACCTCACCTCTGATCTACCACCTAACTTGACGATCTCACCTCTGATCTATCACCTGACTTGAGGACCTCACCTCTGATCTATCACCTGACTTGAGGACCTCACCTCTGATATATCACCTAACTTGAGGACCTCACCTCTGATCTATCACCTAACTTGAGGACCTCACCTCTGATCTATCACCTAACTTGGGGACCTCACCTCTGATCTATCACCTGACTTGAGGACCTCACCTCTGATCTATCACCTAATTTGAGGACCTCACCTCTCATCTATCACCTAACTTGGGGACATCACCTCCGATCTATCACCTGACTTGAGGACCTCGCCTCTGATCTATCACCTGACTTGAGGACCTCACCTCTGATCTATCACCTGACTTGAGGACCTCACCTCTGATCTACCACCTGACTTGAGGACCTCACCTCTGATCTATCACCTAACTTGGGGACCTCACCTCTGATCTATCACCTGACTTGATGACCTCACCTCTGATCTATCACTTAACTTGTGGACCTCACCTCTGATCTATCACCTGACTTGTGGACCTCACCTCTGATCTATCACCTAACTTGGGGACCTCACCTCTGATCTATCACCTAACTTGTGGACCTCACCTCTGATCTATCACCTGACTTGAGGACCTCACCTCTGATCTATCACCTGACTTGAGGACCTCACCTCTGATCTATCACCTGACTTGACGACCTCACCTCTGATCTATCACCTAACTTGAGGACCTCACCTCTGATCTTTCACCTAGCTTGAGGACCTCACCTCTGATCTATCACCTAACTTGGGGACCTCACCTCTGATCTATCACCTAACTTGAGGACCTTACCTCTGATCTATCACCTGACTTGAGGACCTCACCTCTGATCTATCACCTGACTTGAGGACCTCACCTCTGATCTATCACCTAACTTGAGGACCTCACCTCTGAAATATCACCTAACTTGAGGACCTCACCTCTGATCTATCACCTAACTTGAGGACCTCACCTCTGATCTATCACCAAACTTGAGGACCTCACCTCTGATCTATCACCTAACTTGGGGACCTCACCTCTGATCTATCACCTAACTTGAGGACCTCACCTCTGATCTATCACCTGACTTGAGGACCTCACCTCTGATCTATCACCTGACTTGAGGACCTCACCTCTGATCTATCACCTAACTTGAGGACCTCACCTCTGATCTATCACCTAACTTGAGGACCTCACCTCTGATCTATCACCTAACTTGGGGACCTCACCTCTGATCTATCACCTAACTTGAGGACCTCACCTCCGATCTATCACCTGACTTGAGGACCTCACCTCTGATCTATCACCTAACTTGAGGACCTCACTTCTGATCTATCACCTAACTTGGGGACCTCACCTCTGATCTATCACCTGACTTGAGGACCTCACCTCTGATCTATCACCTGACTTGAGGACCTCACCTCTGATCTATCACCTGACTTGTGGACCTCACCTCTGATCTATCACCTGACTTGAGGACCTCACCTCTGATCTATCACCTGACTTGAGGACCTCACCTCTGATCTATCACCTGACTTGAGGACCTCACCTCTGATCTATCACCTGACTTGAGGACCTCACCTCTGATCTACCACCTAACTTGAGAACCTCACCTCTGATCTATCACCTAACTTGAAGACCTCACCTCTGATCTATCACCTAACTTGGGGACCTCACCTCTGATCTATCACCTGACTTGAGGACCTCACCTCTGATCTATCACCTGACTTGAGGACCTCACGTCTGATCTATCACCTGACTTGAGGACCTCACCTCTGATCTATCACCTGACTTGAGGACCTCACCTCTGATCTATCACCTGACTTGAGAACCTCACCTCTGATTGATCACCTCACTTGAGGACCTCACCTTTGATCTATCACCTGACTTGAGGACCTCACCTCTGATCTACCACCTAACTTGACGATCTCACCTCTAATCTATCACCTGACTTGAGGACCTCACCTCTGATCTATCACCTGACTTGAGGACCTCACCTCTGATCTATCACCTAACTTGAGGACCTCACCTCTGATCTATCACCTAACTTGAGGACCTCACCTCTGATCTATCACCTAACTTGGGGACCTCACCTCTGATCTATCACCTGACTTGAGGACCTCACCTCTGATCTATCACCTAATTTGAGGACCTCACCTCTCATCTATCACCTAACTTGGGGACCTCACCTCTGATCTATCACCTGACTTGAGGACCTCGCCTCTGATCTATCACCTGACTTGAGGACCTCACCTCTGATCTATCACCTGACTTGAGGACCTCACCTCTGATCTACCACCTGACTTGAGGACCTCACCTCTGATCTATCACCTAACTTGTGGACCTCACCTCTGATCTATCACCTGACTTGATGACCTCACCTCCGATCTATCACTTAACTTGTGGACCTCACCTCTGATCTATCACCTGACTTGTGGACCTCACCTCTGATCTATCACCTAACTTGGGGACCTCACCTCTGATCTATCACCTAACTTGTGGACCTCACCTCTGATCTATCACCTGACTTGAGGACCTCACCTCTGATCTATCACCTGACTTGAGGACCTCACCTCTGATCTATCACCTGACTTGAAGACCTCACCTCTGATTTATCACCTGACTTGAGGACCTCACCTCTGATCTATCACCTGACTTGAGGACCTCACCTCTGATCTATCACCTAACTTGACGATCTCACCTCTGATCTATCACCTGACTTGAGGACCTCACCTCTGATCTATCACCTGACTTGAGGACCTCACCTCTGATCTATCACCTAACTTGAGGACCTCACCTCTGATCTATCACCTAACTTGAGGACCTCACCTCTGATCTATCACCTAACTTGGGGACCTCACCTCTTATCTATCACCTGACTTGAGGACCTCACCTCTGATCTATCACCTGACTTGAGGACCTCACCTCTGATCTATCACCTAACTTGTGGACCTCTCCTCTGATCTATCAGCTGACTTGAGGACCTCACCTCAAAACTCTATTGAGAATTTTTGGCCTTACCTGCTGTGTTTAATTTATTATAAATATAAACACTTAGCTGATAAATGACAGCAAATCGTCTACACAGCCGCCCCTGCAGACGAGGTCTAGAAGCTGTCGAAACCATCACAACAGTGGGCTGTCAAGAGATACAATTTGTAAGTATAAATTACCCCTAGGGGGTGTTATGCCAGCATATTTCATTCGATGATGGCTGACGAAATACTTACTTGTTTGGACTCAAAAGTCCACACCTTACTGCCGATTATAGGTTGATTACAAACTCCTTGTGACTCAAGAAATGCGCAATCCCCCGATCTACAAGAAATTCGTAACATACCTTGCTCTTTGTAACGTGAGCTATGGTGTTCTCAACACCTTCGACAGATATCGGTGACTTGATAGAAGCTGAAGTGTCCTTGGATGTCCACGTCTTCCATTGTCTAGGAAACGCACACTGGTACACTATGTTCCACAAGATTCGTCTTTATTGTTCACAATGTATCACAAGAGAAGCTGATCACACTTCTCTTAAGAGTTTATTGTGTTTTGTGAGACACTTTATTCACACTAACGCACAGATCAGTGTCCTTTGCTGGTTATCCTGGCGTCAGTGTCTCGTAGTAGAGTCAAAGTTAGTCTGCCAGACGCCGCAGCGCTCCATGCAGTCACTGCCCCCAGCACAAAAAAAAACGCTGACCTAGTACCTTGCA